>NC_064621.1:535321685-535624715 GCF_023898315.1 Schistocerca nitens | reverse complement strand
AACACACGCAAATTGTAAAAACGTATCTATGTACGTGTGTATGTATGTATGTGTAAACGTACAGTCCACATCTCCCCCTAAACCGCTGGACCGATTTCAACCACACTTGGTCCATATATCATTTACTGTCTGGAAAGAATCAAAGGGCTCGAGGTGGGGGTGGAAAGGCAGTGTAGATCACGACGTAAAAGTACCCTTATTTTAGCCATCAAGTATTTAAGAATGAGAGCACCTAATGACTTGCAGCAAACTTTACACATAATATCGAACCTGCACGATACTTTTTCTCGCTGACAGCCCCCACAAAATGATGAAAGGAAAAAAGTTTATCGGTTACTATATTTTCCCTGGCCATGTATTAAAACTGCCACGTGAAGCATGACGTTATAATTTATTACTTCTTTAGTACTAACTGCATTCGTGCCACATTTTGCAGACAGTATTCACATATGCCACTGCACATATCAAAAAAATTACACCATTCTATGACTCTTAGTTCAAAAGATGTGATGTCAGAAACACTGATATATTTGAGAAACTGCCGCATCATGAATGACGTTTTAATTTATTATTTCTTTACTACTAACTCTATTCACAACACATTTTGCCAACAGTAGCCACATATACCACTAGATGTAACTGCAAAATTATATCACTTTAAGCCACATAGTTCAGCAGATAAGACGAAATAAACATTCAGCTGCGTAAAAATGAAACTGCAGAGCGAAATTCGCTTCATATATATGTGAAATATGTGTAACATACGCCTGAAATATATTGAAATGTGTGAAATGTGTTTGACATGTACGTATGCGAGCAAATCCACAGGTAGAAAGCTCATCCTAAACTCGTGGAACGATTTCAGTCAAAGTTAGTACGCACATTAATTACCATATCGAACGAAATACTTCATAGGTAAGAGCCACTAGACTCCTTTGGGGTAAGTGCGATAACTTGGAGACAGGAGCGAGGACGAGGAGATGGAAAGACAGCGAGGGGAAAGGAGGAGATAGGCACAGATAGGAGGAAGAGGAGGTGGACAGAAATAGGGGGTGGGAAACGGAAGAGAGAGTGTAGGAGGAGATGGATAGAGACAGAAATGAGAAGGGTATGGACAGACGCAGGGGGAGAAAGACATAGGTAGAGAGATAGAGGAGGAGGAGATGAACAGACAGGGTGTAGAAGGAAATTGGTAGGAAAGGGAAGGGAAGGAGATGGACAAAGAGAGGAGCAGGAGGAAATGAACATACTGTTGGGGATGGAGGAGGTTGGTGTAGATGGACAGAGGGAGGGGGAAGGAGGAGATGGACTAATAGAAGACTGGAATAAATACATACCTGGGCAACGCTGGGTATATACATCAATGATTCTGCGTATCAAGGATCCACATATGGCATTAGATGTCTACGAACTGTCCACGTAATTCTCGTAAATAACGGGCCGCTGATTTGCGTACACGATGACGGCGTCCGATAGCTACGCAGACAGGTTCAATAGCATTTAGATCAGGCGAATCTGGTCGCCGAGACATTAACGTGAGCACACTACAATGGTCCTCAAACGACTGTAGCACGGTTCTGGCTCCGGGACGCGGACAGTTATACAGCTGAAAGATGACATCGCCATCGCGGATATCACATACATCTACATCCATACTCCGCAAGCCACCTGACGGTGTGTGCCAGAGGGTACCCTGAATACCTCTAGCGGTTCTCCCTCCTATTCCAGTCTCATATTATTCGTGGAAAGAAAGACTGTCGTTACGCCTCTGTGCGTGAGCTCTAATCTCTCTGATTTTATGCTCATGGTCTCTTCGCGAGATATACATAAGAGGGAGCAATATACTGCTTGACTCTTCGGTGAAGGTATGTTCTCGAAACTTCAACAAAAGCCCGTACCGAGCTACTGAGCGTCTCTCTTGCAGAGTCTTCCACTGGAGTTTATCTATCATCTCCGTAACGCTTTCGCGATTGCTAAATGATTCTGTAACGAAGCGCGCTGCTCTCCGTTGGATCTTTTCTATCTCTTCTATCAACCCTATCTGGTACGGATACCACACCGGTGAGCAGTATTCAAGCAGTGGGCGAACAAGTGTACTGTAACCTACTTCCTTTGTTTTCGGATTGCATTTCCTTAGAATTCTTCCAATGAATCTCAGTCTGGCATCTGCTTTACCGACGATTAATTTTATATGCTCATTCCATTTTAAATCACTCCTAATGCCTACTCCCAGACAATTTATGGAATTAACTGTTTCCAGTTGCTGACCTGCTATATTGTAGCTAAATGATAAAGGATCTTTCTTTCTATGTATTTGCAGCACATTACACTTTTCTACATTGAGATTCAATTGCCATTCCTTGCACCATGCGTCAATTCGTTGCAGATCCTCCTGCGTTTCAGTATATTTTTTCATTGTTACAACCTCTCGATATACTACAGCATCTTCCGCAAATAGCCTCAGTGAACTTTCGATGTTGTCCACAAGGTCATTTATATATATTGTGAATAGCAACGGTCCTACGACACTCCCCTGCGCCACACCTGAAATCACTCTTACTTCGGAAGACTTCTCTACATTGAGAATGACATGCTGCGTTCTGTTATCTAGGAATTCTTCAATCCAATCACACAATTGGTCTGATAGTCCATATGCTCTTACTTTGTTCATTAAACGACTGTGGGGAACTGTATCAAACGCCTTGCGGAAGTCAAGAAACACGGCATCTACATGTGAACCCGTGTCTATGGCCCTCTGAGTCTCGTGGACGAATAGCGCGAGCTGGGTTTCACACGACCGTGTTTTTCGAAATCCATGATGATTCCTACTGAGTAGGTTTCTACTTTCCAGAAAAGTCATTATACTCGAACATAATACGTGTTCGAAAATTCTACAACTGATCGACGTTAGAGATATAGGTCTATAGTTCTGCACATCTGTTCGACGTCCATTCTTGAAAACGGGGATGACCTCTGTCCTTTTCCAATCTTTTGGAACGCTACGCTCTTCTCGACACCAACGGTACACCGCTGCAAGAAGGGGGCCAAGTTCCTTCGCGTACTCTGTGTAAAATCGGACTGGTATCTCATCAGGTCCAGCGGCCTTTCCTTTTTTGAGCGATTTTATTTGTTTTTCTGTCCCTCTGTCATCTACTTCGATATCTACCATTCTGTCATCTGTGCGACAATCTAGAGAAGGAACTACAGTGCAGTCTTCCTCTGTGAAACAGCTATGAAAAAAGACATTTAGTATTTCGGCCTTTAGTCTGTCGTCCTCTGTTTCAGTACCATTTTGGTCACAGAGTGTCTGGACATTTTGTTTTGATCCACCTACCACTTTGACATAAGACCAAAATTTCTTAGAATTTTCTGCCATGTCAGTACACAGAACTTTACTTTCGAATTCGTTGAAGGCCTCTCGCATAGCCCTCCTCACACTACATTTCGCTTCGTGTAATTTTTGTTTGTCTGCAAGGCTTTGGCTATGTTTATGTTTGCTGTCAAGTTCCCTTTGCTTCCGTAACAGTTTTCTAACTCGGTTGATGTACCCCGGTGCTTCTTTTCTGTCTCTTACGATCTTGCTTGGCACATACTGATCTAATGCATAGTGTACGATGGTTTTGAACTTTGTGCACTGATCCACAACACAATCTGTACTTCAGATAAAACTTTTGTGTTGAGCCGTCAAGTACTCTGAAATCTGCTTTTTGTCACTTTTGCTAATCAGAAAAGTCTTCCTACCTTTCTCAATATTTCTATATACGGCTGAAATCATCTATGCGGTAACCGCTTCATGATCGCTGATTACCTGTTCTGCGTTAACTGTTTCAAATAGTTCGGGTCTGTTTGTCACCAGAAGGTCTAATATGTTATCGTCACGAGTCGGTTCTCTGTTTAACTGCTCAAGGTAGTTTTCAGATAAAACACTTAAAAAAATTTAACTGGATTCTTTGTCCCTGCCACCCGTTATGAACGTTTGAGTCTCCCAGTCTATATCTGGTAAATTAAAATCTCCACCCAAAACATCAAGCAAGAAGGGATGCAGGTAGTTCGCAGCTGTCAGCTTGTCTTCGTTTACTATCAGAGGTCCCATGCTATAGCAGGAGAACGTCTCCCGTAGCATAATACTGCTCCCACCAGCCTGCGTCCGTGGCCCGCTGCACTTTTCGAGCAGCCGTTCTCCTCGATGTCGGCGTTTGTGGAGATGACTACCGACCTAGTGTAACAAAAACGCGATTCATCCGAAGAGCCGACACGCTTCCATTAATCGACGGTCGAATCCCTCCCACTGCAATCATAACTGGCGATGTCGTTTGATCAACATGTGAACACGTAGGGGTGGTCTGCTGCAGAGCTCCATGTTCAACAATCTACTATGAATGGTGTGTTCCGAAACTCTTGTGCACGCAGCAGCAATGTGCTCTTTCAACAGAGATGCCACAGATCTCCATCTATCCTACTTTACAGGCCAGACAAGGCCCGAACCACACGTTTGTGAAGAGTCGTGGTCGTCCAACCATTTAGCGCCAGAGATAGTTTCACAGTCCTTCTACCTGTTTCCGTAGATGCTCACATCAGTGGCACGTAAACCGGCTTTGGGTAATAACAATCTGTCCGTTGACAAGGTCGCTTATCTCGGTGGATTACCCCATTTGTAGCCCATATCTTCTCTAAGGTGATCTCCATCCGCCTCTGCTGCACTCACATACACTCCTGGAAATTGAAATAAGAACGCCGTGAATTCATTGTCCCAGGAAGGGGAAACTTTATTGACACATTCCTGGGGTCAGATACATCACATGATCACACTGACAGAACCACAGGCACATAGACACAGGCAACAGAGCATGCACAATGTCGGCACTAGTACAGTGTATATCCACCTTTCGCAGCAATGCAGGCTGCTATTCTCCCATGGAGACGATCGTAGAGATGCTGGATGTAGTCCTGTGGAACGGCTTGCCATGCCATTTCCACCTGGCGCCTCAGTTGGACCAGCGTTCGTGCTGGACGTGCAGACCGCGTGAGACGACGCTTCATCCAGTCCCAAACATGCTCAATGGGGGACAGACCCGGAGATCTTGCTGGCCAGGGTAGTTGACTTACACCTTCTAGAGCACGTTGGGTGGCACGGGATACATGCGGACGTGCATTGTCCTGTTGGAACAGCAAGTTCCCTTGCCGGTCTAGGAATGGTAGAACGATGGGTTCGATGACGGTTTGGATGTACCGTGCACTATTCAGTGTCCCCTCGACGATCACCAGTGGTGTACGGCCAGTGTAGGAGATCGCTCCCCACACCATGATGCCGGGTGTTGGCCCTGTGTGCCTCGGTCGTATGCAGTCCTGATTGTGGCGCTCACCTGCACGGCGCCAAACACGCATACGACCATCATTGGCACCAAGGCAGAAGCGACTCTCATCGCTGAAGACGACACGTCTCCATTCGTCCCTCCATTCACGCCTGTCGCGACACCACTGGAGGCGGGCTGCACGATGTTGGGGCGTGAGTGGAAGACGGCCTAACGGTGTGCGGGACCGTAGCCCAGCTTCATGGAGACGGTTGCGAATGGTCCTCGCCGATACCCCAGGAGCAACAGTGTCCCTAATTTGCTGGGAAGTGGCGGTGCGGTCCCCTACGGCACTGCGTAGGATCCTACGGTCTTGGCGTGCATCCGTGCGTCGCTGCGGTCCGGTCCCAGGTCGACGGGCACGTGCACCTTCCGCCGACCACTGGCGACAACATCGATGTACTGTGGAGACCTCACGCCCCACGTGTTGAGCAATTCGGCGGTACGTCCACCCGGCCTCCCGCATGCCCACTATATGCCCTCGCTCAAAGTCCGTCAACTGCACATACGGTTCACGTCCACGCTGTCGCGGCATGCTACCAGTGTTAAAGACGGCGATGGAGCTCCGTATACCACGGCAAACTGGCTGACACTGACGGCGGCGGTGCACAAATGCTGCGCAGCTAGCGCCATTCGACGGCCAACACCGCGGTTCCTGGTGTGTCCGCTGTGCCGTGCGTGTGATCATTGCTTGTACAGCCCTCTCGGAGTGTCCGGAGCAAGTATGGTGGGTCTGACACACCGGTGTCAATGTGTTCTTTTTTCCATTTCCAGGAGTGTATTTTCCATAGCGCGTCACGTGGCCGCAACTTCGCCATGCGCCATTCAACCTCGCGGTGGGCAATGGCCATGATGTTTAGCTTATCAGTGTCCAAGTTAATTTTAAATAAAAATATGTCTTTGATTTAATACTGTGGCGCTGGCACCCTTACAATCGTGAAAGTCGTCGACGCAATTATCTTGTAACGGATTATTCGGTTCAATTTTTCAATGACAAGCTGATATGAAGTGTTTATGTCCCGAACCGCACGCTCCCGCGTCAAATTCCCAGTGGCACCCCGTAAAAAGCGTGGCACTTCTCTTAGCGAAATCGCTAAGACTTTTTAAATAATGCCTCACGGAATTTTTTCAGTCTGAAGTGAGTTAGATTTCCCAGAAAGCGCCTGTGTTGCATAACTCAATTCATGCAAACCAGGACCCATAAATATTTTACCTCTTGCCGCCTGAAGCGGATTCTTCAGCTTCTGAAACTGGGGAAAACCTTTTTCAGGTACCGTTATTCCGAGAAGTAGCTACAACCGTGCCAGATATCTTAAGATCAACAGCCTGTCACCTTATTTAACCGTGAAGTCATAGCGAGGTTAAGTGACCACTGTGTTTTAGTGGGGTATTCCAAAGTCAAACAAATGCGCTTTTTTATACCTGTCTACTTGTATATGAAAATGTATTGTGGTTATCATAATTATACTACTACCAACTTGGAACGACTCCAGAAATTTGACAACATCCCTTTTACAAAAATGGTTCAAATGGCTCTAAGCACTATGGGACTTAACATCTGAGGTCATCAGTCCCCTATACTTAGAACTACTTAAACCTAACTAACCTAAGGACAGCACACTCACCCATGCCCGAGGCAGCATTATAACCTGCGACCGTAGCAGCAGCGCGGTTCCAGACTGAAGCGCCTAGAACCACTCGGCAACAACGGCCGGCATTCCTTTTACAGCATTAGGTAAATAACAACAACGTAACAGGAAAGTAAAGCTAGCACTTAAATGAGATATATTTTATATTTTTCGTACAAATAATTTCTACTACTAAATGGTTAAAACCTTCAACCGGACGTAGTTGTAGGTTGGCTATCTAAAGACTTCCAGCGGAACAAAAATTTCATTTTCTATATTTCATATAATTATTGACCGAATTTAAAAATTTAAAATGCTGTCATGATATGCTCATTAAGAGCAATAATTTTATGTTAAATGTTCAACAGAATAAGAGAAGCGTTATTAAAGTGGGAGACTGTGTATTACGTCGAGCTAGTGTAACTCACGACGCGCATATTACCCAGACAAAATTCATCCAATATTTGAGAATGAGTACATCTAGCTGACTTACAACAAACTTTAGACAATTTCAAACATTTAGCAAACTTTTTCTCACTGACATCCACCGTAAAATAATGAAAATTAAAAAGTTTGTCTCTCACTATATTTCCGCTGTTAATGCAGTAAAGTTTAAGCATTAGGCAAGACGTTTTAATTTATTTTTTCGTTATTACTCTGTTCTCTCCATTTTGCAGACAAGATCTACACTTACCACTGAAGATACTAAGTTATATCATTATACAGTACGAAGTTTAGGAGAAAACGTAAATAGTTCTCAATGTGGGATACATAATTTTTCCTAGAATTTAGAAAAAAATTGTTTTGGAAGTTAGTTCTCACATGACTACCACATATGGCCTACAATTACCTCATTAAAAACATGAGTGTTGTTATCAATGAGACGTTACTTCGTTCAGAAACATGAGAGACTAATGATGCGTTTAGGAAGAGATTACATAACTTAATGCTTGAACGAAACTGTTGTTAGTATTTCTGGATAATTTGCTGTCCACAGCTTGTGTAAAGGAGATTTCGTTACTATTTTCGATTATTTCATCTTCCTGAATGTCGATAGTGAGTAATCGTAATATCTACATCTCCAACCATAAAGGTTTTAAATGCCTAACGTTAAACATTTAACACATTGACATTTGTAATGTAACGAGACGCTTGAAGCTGTTTTGTACCCGGGGCTCAATTCTTTAAAGGATAGACGCGAGAGTTACTAGTTCAAACTAATCGCCTTAAAAAGACAAAGAAATTTTAAGACGGAGGTTACAAAACAAATTCTACTTTTTTTTTAATTTCGTCTAATTATTAAAACATAAATTGCATTGTAAAAATGTGTGCAGTTAAATAAAACGTTGAATGCTGCATTATAGGGTTTCTTCTGATAGGGTCTGGACCACAATTTCAGCCTAGGTGTCTATGGCTCCTAAATAAGGGCCTGGCCTGCATCTTTATAGTTTGGTTCACATTAGACCATTAATTAGTCAAGTGGCGATCTAGTTATTGCGCCTTCTAAACGAGAAGGCGAGAAATGGGAGAATAGGAGTTCACACATTGTTTCCGTGATGGTCGAGTGTCGCTTGCTGCGGGGTGCGGAGTGTGCAAAATGATTTGGAGAGCGAGAGTGAATACATTCTCCAATAAAACTTACCCTGGGAGAGGTGGAAGGAGAGATTAAAAATATGAGAAATGGAAAACGGGTATGGAAAACGAATGGTCCAAGGGATATGCGTAGATCATACACCATGTGACCATCCAATGTGCATCTCAGAGAACGTAGATGAAGATCTGAAAGAGCACTTTTACAGACTGAAAATGTTGGAAAGTTGTTTCATTTAACAGAGACCACCTCTACGGCAGCAAAACTACTGGTAGTTTGAACTTTCAACGTACTAGGTGCAGTTAAAGGTTCTTGATAGACCCTTTCGGGCTGCGAGATTCAACTGTTTCTGTATTGCTCTTAACTTTCTGTTCAGTTTCATACGCACTAAAACTCAGTCTTTTCAAACAGCATGATTGAAGCTGACTTGACTGTTTTATTTTTATACACTGGACTTTTCGCAACTCATAATCACTCGTGTTCTATGTAATCAGTATCATCACTAGAAATGGATGATGGAAAAGAGAGACGGCCTACTAAAGCACTCTTGTACGTTCACACCAGCCCAGACAATTGCATGTCAAATGGTTCAAATGGCTCTGAGCACTATGGGACTCAACTGCTGAGGTCATAAGTCCCCTAGAACTTAGAACTACTTAAACCTAACTAACCTAAGGGCATCACACACATCCATGCCCGAGGCAGGATTCGAACCTGCGACCGTAGCGGTCGCGCGGTTCCGGACTGTAGCGCCTAGAACCGCTTGGCCACTCCGGCCGGCAATTGCATGTCATGAGCTGGGTTGGGAGAAGATACTTGACTTCCTGTGATCCAACTTACTGGATCTGATCCACTAAATTATCTTACGAAAATACTTGACCGTAAAATATTTCACTCACATATTTCATTATTAAATCATTCCCCACTTTACTGAATTAGGAGGGGACTTCAAAAACTAAGCTACAAAGGGCAAGTAACTTTCACTGAATGCTGAGCTATACATACTAAGCAACGCAGATGATGACACTATTTTTCGACAGTCACCAAGTGTCTGTAAACAATGGTTCCTCGAAGATAGAAATCCACTCCTGGGTAACGGAGTCATCCGAGAACCGCCGTGTGAATGACTTCATTGTTGGAAAACTCTTTCCCTATATTGCTTTCAGCTTCCCGAAAAGACAGAAACCGCATGATGCAAGGTCTGGACTTAACGACCAGCATCGCCCCCGTCTGTGCGGCTCTGGTGAAAGCGTTAGCATTGTTTCACTCCGACTGGAAGCAACGCTGCATTTGGTCCATATAGCATCAGAATTTTACGAGGAATCTATCAGTAATTTAGACGCTTTTCCCACAGGAATTCTGCTATCGCGCGTACTTGAGATATGCAGCGTTTACAGCTGCCGCACCACTAAAGTCCGCAGATTTCCGGGCGGAAAGGAGCGCCTCGTCCCCGGCACCAATCCACCCGGCGGATTTGTGTCGAGGTCCGGTGAACCGGCCAGTCTGTGGATGGTTTTTAGGCGGTTTTCCATCTGCCTCGGCGAATGCAGGCTGGTTCCCCTTAAACCGCCTCAGTTACACTATGTCGGCGATTGCTGCGCAAACAAGTTCTCCACGTACGCGTACACCACCATTACTCTACCACGCAAACATAGGGGTTACACTCGTCTGGTGTGAGACGTTCCCTGGGGGGTCCACCGGGGGCCGAACCGCACAATAACCCTGGGTTCGGTGTGGGGCGGTGGAGGTGTGAAGTGGACTGCGGTAGTCGTCGGGGTGTTGCGGACCACTGCGGCTGAGGCGGGGACGGAGCCTCTCCGTCGTTTCTAGGTCCCCGGTTAACATACAATACAATACAATACAAAGTCCGCTGACTATGCTGCACCTGTTACCCACACCGTTGCTGAACTCTCTTCTGACAATGAGCCATTATAACTGTGCAATGGTCTTCGCGTGGGAAGACATGAGTAACTTAGAATGAAATTTTCACTCTGCTGCGGATTGTGCGCTGACATGAAACTTCGTGGCAGATTAAAGCTGTGTGCTGGACCGAGACTCGAACTCGGGACCTTTGCTTTTCGCGGGAAAGTGCTGTATCGCCTTTCGTGGGAGAACTTCTGTGAAGTTCGAAAGCTAGAAGACGAGATACTGGCGGAAATAAAATTGCGAGGTCGAGTCCCGAGTCGTGCTTATGTCGTTCAGTTAGTAGGGCACATGCCCGCGAAAGGCAAAGGTCCCGATTTCAAGTCTCGGTCCAGCACGTAGTTTTAATCTGCCAGGATGTTTCATGTGTAACTTACTTTCGAAAGTCCTTACAAGCAGCCTAGGTATGGTATCGTTGCTAATCTCGGAGAAGAAGTTGCTGAAGCAATGGATGAATTTTGCTGCCTTGCAAGTGGGAACAGATAAACAAAGACGTTGCAAAGAAGACTTAGTAGCTTCAGTGAACTTCTTCGCAGCAATATTTCCATTTCAGTAGCTAAGCCGTTTTAGTGAAGGTGTCCTGGTCCATCAGCAATATTGCACCAGTGGTATCTGATAATGGTCTTCTTTTGGCAAAAGTACATAAGACCAGAAATAGGGTAAATGATGAAGTATCTCTGTCATGCAGGAAGTAGTGATAACTTTATTTGATGAATGAGGTTTAAGGTTATTTTTATGAAATCAAGACCTTTTTCTTTTTTGAATTTGGCGTTAACATGCAAAAATATAAATACTATATATACTATAAAAGGGTTCCATGTTATACTGTGGAAATTCGACTTTCACTGTTCTTCGCGACAAAGAGTTTGATTGCTGTTCTGGTTTGAAGATCACGGGATGACCAGCCACAATCGCAGCATGTTGTGTTTATGTCACGCTATGGTCGTATGTACTACTACTGGATATAAAGTAAACATTCATTGTGCACAATGAAGTATTCCTGTAGAAGTATCTCCAAGTGCAGTATTTCCTGGAGAATAAATATATCAGAGATGTCCATCATTGGGATTGGGGCCCGGATAGTCTTCCCATGTAAAACACCCGTCAACCCCTCCACCGATTCTTTAAAGTATCTAACTTGTGTGTGCAAAATAGTTTGAAAATTTGATTACTTTACAAACGAGTTAGTGCGTTAAATATTTGACCTTAAGTATGTAAGCGAGAAGTAGTTTAAAAAAAAGTTTAAAATTAAATTTATAACAGAACACTGTATGAGCATAGTCTGGTTAATTTGGACTCCATTTCAAGCAAAAGCTGATTTCTTCCGCCTCTCGTTGTTCATGACTTCATACCTACTGAATTATGTGTAGTACAATAATAAAATTTTTCAAGCACATTCAGTAGCATATGAGCTGTCTGCAAAATACGTTGCGAATAGAGTTAGCCGTAAAGACGTAATAAATTGAAATATCACTCTTGATGCTAAAGTTTTATTCCACGAATAGCGAAAATGTCGCAAGCGATAAACTTTTTTTTTTATTTTCATCATTTTGTAAGTGCGGGAGTAGTTTCGGAAAGGTTTCAAGTTAAGTGTAAAGTTTATTCAAAGTCGCTAAGCACTCTCATTCTCAAATACTGGGTGAACGAAGCCTGGGTACTTGGGCGCCGTCATTTATACTGCGTCAGGAGATATAAACAGCTTTTTACTTGACTTGCTGTGAAGATTATGCATCTTGTTGAGTAGATTAAGGCAGGACTTAATTTTGAAAATTGTATGACATAGTGAAAAATCAGTATTTTCTTGTCGTGTGTTCAGCCGTATCAAACTGTCATCTACACACATTATTTCCGCGATCCTACCGGCTGCCATAACCAGGTGTGAGAAGTTAAGCTGCTGCTCTCCGATATCGGCGAGAGCGGCTTAGCTTGTCTCACCTGATGATAGCGGCCAAGTAAACCGCGGAAATATTGTGTGAAGATGACAGTTTATACGGCTGAAGACCCGACAAGAATTTGATCTTTTAACACACCGGGAAAGTCTACAAAGTAACAATATTTTATTGCCCCTGCAAGCCGTTAGATAGGCAACCAGCATCTGTGCTTGTGGATCGATTTAGCCATTTAGTAATACAGGGTGTTTCAAAATGAATATCGGGGTTTAAAGGCTTTTTTTTTAGCATGTATTACATTCAACTTACAATTAAAAATATGACATCAAATGAGAGAGCAACTCAAACAGTTTTTTTCTAGCAAGATTTCAATGTGGACACCATGCGTCACACGTTGCACATCTACCGTAGTCGACATGCGAGTTCTTCCCAAACATTGATCAGTGTGTCTGGAGTAATTGTTGTAACGGCTGTTTCAGTTCTATTTCTAAATCGGGTAAATCACCTGCTATCAGAGGTAGATACACACGATCCTTTATGAGCCCATAAGGCAAAACTCCTGGCGTCAGATCGGGTGTGCGTGGAGGTCATGCGAAACAAACTGTGTCATCAGCAGCAGTCGAACACGTCGCGTCTGAGTTATGCAGTGAGGCGACGCATCATCTTGCTGACAAAGTTCTGTGTTTCAGCTTCTTCCGATTGAGAAAAAGAGCTATAGTTATAGAACTTCAAGATAAGAAACAGCAGTTGCAGTTGCTTCGCCGAAAAGAAAAAGGCCCATAAACTTTTCTTCTGGATATGGCTCAAGAAACATTTAATTTAGGGGAGTTTCATTGCAACTGTACCACCTCGTGGGAATCTGCTGACTCCAGATGCACATATTATGTGTTTCCACATATACAATTGGGTGAAACGTAGATTCATCACTGAAGGCGACACGGTCCAGAAAATCTTCACTGTCATGCCGCAACATTTCGTTAACCGCAGTCTGTAGGCTTCAGAGCTTGTATCAAATGCAAACGATAAAACGATAAGGATGTAGTTAAAAGCGTCTCCTTAAAAGTTCCGCGTCGACTTCTTGAGGCTACTTGTGAAAGACTCCGTCCGTTAAATATGTTCTTCAGTTCCTCTTCGTCGTCCCGTGCTCTTCCCTTTGCAAAGAGAGCTAGTGCCTTCAAACCGATGAAACCATCTATGGATGTTGTTATCACTTGGAGGATTACAATAGAACTTAATACGGAACCCAACTTGCACTGTAACAACAGTTCCAGTCTTTGAAATCTGTAAAACACAAAAATCTTTCTGTTCATTAGTCGCCATCTTTGCTATTAGCGCTTTTTATATGAGACACAAGAAACAGAGAATGGCATGTACACAGGTATACAAACAAAACAGTTTCAGTCGCGCTTTCATTTGATGTACTATTTGTAGTTGTAAGTTGAATCTATTAAATGCTACAAAGCCTTAAAACTCCGAATTTAACTTTAAAACACCCGTTATAAGTGAGTAACTGCTTTAGTGTGTTATAAAAGTGCTTTTGCTGCTGTTTTCGGGGACTCGGGGAGGCAACCCAGACTCGGATCGATCCTCTTCATGGATTAACGTCGGTGGCTGACGAGCTGGCCTGCCTGGATAAGGTTTTTAGATGGTATACCACATTCACTTAAATAATTACTGGCGTCCTACCTCAGACTGACGCTTCGCAAACATTTAGAAAATGTCCTTACACTTTCACTTAGGATTTAGTGTAGACATAGACAAATAGGGTATACAGATTCCGTCCTGGCGGGGGTGTTAATGAGAGACTGATGACCTTAGACGTTTAGTCTCTTCAAACCCTTCATCATAACAGCAGTGGTATGTGTCTAGGCGTGCAGGGTGCCCATGTCCCAGTTCTAAATTTTAATTATATCAAATGTAAGAGTAATGTAGTGTTGGTTCAAGGTCACAATTAAACAATAACTCAAACAGTTTTAGACGAGCGCAAGTGTGAGGACTGCTTTGTTGTTTTCCCGGTTGTGGTGCCACGTACACGACGTACGCAAAATGTCGACTCCTGTGCATAAAGAGTTATGCTTTCTGCAGTTTCCTAAGAGTGAATCTGTAATTTCAGTTCAACATGAATTTCCCTCAAAGTTTAAGTGTGATCCCAAATGTGGCAAGATCCACCGATGACACAGTCAATGCGAAACGGCGGGACGGGTGTGTAAAGAGGAAAGCACGGCACGACCAAAAGTGTCTCAAGGGGATGTCGACGGTGTCGTAGCATCATACCGTCATAGTCTTAAAAAGTCTGTACTGAAAGCAAGTTTTTAATTTCATCTGCGTAAGACAACAGTGTTGAAAAATGTAAGAAAACGGTTACAAAGTCTCATTCAGCAATCAGGTCAGGCCTCAGAAAAGCCACTTGCAATAGTAGCCGAGACGTCGGACACTTTTATATATCGGCAATGTGGTCAACAGTCCAGAAGAATGTCATTGACAGTGACCGCGTCTGCGGAAGCCTACGCTTACGTTTACAAAGGTGTGCATACCGAACCGGCCGGAGTGGCCGTGCGGTTCTAGGCGCTACAGTCTGGAGCCGAGCGACCGCTACGGTCGCGGGTTCGAATCCTGCCTCGGGCATGGATGTGTGTGATGTCCTTAGATTAGTTAGGTTTAAGTAGTTCTAAGTTCTAGGCGACTGATGACCTCTGAAGTTAAGTCGCATAGTGCTCAGAGCCAATTAAACCATTTTTTTGTCTATACTGATTTCAGTTGGTACCCGCTTCAAAGCCAGATAAGTAAGGTGTCCATTATAACTTTGCAAGTGAAGTCCTGCAGCGAGAAGATGACTGTCTTGATCGTGTGATCTGCAGTGATAAGGCAACTTTTGACCCAAGTGGAAAGGTAAATACCTATAACGTTCGCAACTGGGGGTTAGAACATCCTCGTGAACTTGTATGATATCAAACAAATTACCAGAATTAATCGTTTTTTTCGCCGTGTTCCGACGTCAAGCGAACAGACCTACTCTCTCTCTCTCTCTCTCTCTCTCTCTCTCTCTCTCTCTCTCTCTCCCCCTCTCCCTCTCTTTTTCTTTTGTCGTTGAAGCTACCGCATCATGGGTGGCTCATATGGATATGTTTCAGTAATGACACTTTGCCAAATTAGCATGCTACTGCTTAATAAGGAGGCGATCACAAGTTCGAGCCGCAGTGCGGCTCACATTTTCAGTCATCGCTGCTGATTCCTCATAAAGTCACATTGCAGCTGATATCATTATTTCCTTCCCTTCCCTTTATTTTCTCCTCCCCCCATCCTCAGTTTACATGAAAAACAGTGATTTACCAGAGTTGAGACACAGAACTGAAGAGGCTGTTGCTTCCATTAATCCGGACATATCAACCAAAGTGTGGGAAGATCTGCATGTTAGGTTAGATATGTGCCCTGTAACTAAAGGTGTATATACTGAACATTTGTAAGACGAACTACGAGGGTTGCCCCGAAAGTAATGCACCGCAATTTTTTTCTCAGCCGAAAACAATGCTACGGATGCGAAACGTCTCGTATGTTTTATTTGAAGTCTCGTGAATGTGCGCGCCAAGTTTCCGTCACTTCCGACAGATAGCGTCGGTGCAGGACAGTTTCAAAATGACATCTCTAGGCGATGTACGTTACAAGCAACGTGCCGCCATTGAATTTCTCACTGCAGAGAAAGAAACTGTGAGGAATATTCACAAACGTTTCTGCAGGGTCTATGGAGGATCTGCTGTCGACAGAAGTACAGTTAGTTGCTGGGCACGGAAGGTGAGGTCATGAGAGGGCGGTTCGGTGGAGCTCCACGATTTGCAGCGGTCAGGGAGACCATCCACGGACGCTCACTCTTGGCTATTCAAAAGTGTGTGCAAGATGGGACCCGCGGTGTCTAAAAGTGGATCACAAATCGCACAGAAAAAAAAAATCTGTCTCGATTTCTTCCAACATTTTGAAGCTTCTGGTCCCAGATTGTGACAGGTGATAAAACCTGGGTTCACCATTTTGAGTCCGAAACAAAACGACAGTCGATGGAATGGCGCCATTCCCACTCCTCGCAGAAGAAAAAAATTCAAAGCAACTGCTTCCGCCGGTAAGATGATGATCACCGTGTTCTGGGACTGTGAAGGTGTGATTCTCACTGATGTGATGCCAAGAGGCGATACCATTAAGTCAGAAGTATATGTGAACACATGAACAAAACTCAAGACGCGCTTCCGACGACTTCGGCGCCGCAGCAACCCAAGAGATGTTTTGTTGCAACACGATAACACTCGGCCCCACACAGGACTGAGGACTGCTGAGCACATCGCAAAACAGGGCTGGAAGTGTTACACCATTCACCCTACAGCCCTGACCTAGCCCCCTCGGACTTCCACTTGTTTGGGCCATTAAAGGATGCCATTCGTGGAAAACATTTTGAGGACGATGGGGAGGTGATTCACACAGTGAACCGCTGGCTACGCCACCTGGACAAGAATTGGTACCGACAGGGCGTACACGCCCTTGTTTCGCACTGGAGGAAGGCCATAGAACGGGATGGAGAGTATGTGGAAAAATAGGGTGTGCAGATAAAACACCATTCTTTCGTGTGTGTAGTTCTCGTTATGTTCGATAAAGAATTGTTGAAGAAAAGAAATGCGGTGCATTATTTTCTATGCAACCCTCGTAGGGTAGTTTATCTTCAATTTGGTGTATGATTTGTTGTAAATAGTCTAAATTATGTATTATCTATAGTATGAGTCGAAACAAGGCCCCGGGAGTACACAACGTTCCATTAGAGCTACTGACAGCCTTGGGAGAGCCAGTCCTGACACAACTCTACCATCTGGTGAGCAAAATGTATGAGACAGGCGAAATACCCTCAGACTTCAAGAAGAATATAATAATTCCAATCCCAAAGAAAGCAGGTGTTGACAGATGTGAAAATTACCGAACTATCAGTTTAATAAGTCACGGCTACAAAATACTAACGCGAATTCTTTACAGACGAATGGAAAAACTGGTAGAAGCCGACCTCGGGAAAGATCAGTTTGGATTGCGTAGAAATATTGGAACACGTGAGGCAATGCTGACTCTACGACTTATCTTAGAAGAAAGATTAAGGAAAGGCAAACCTACGATTCTAGCATTTGTAGACTTAGAGACAGCTTTTGACAATGTTGACTGGAATACTCTCTTTCAAATTCTGAAGGTGGCAGGGGTAAAATACAGGGAGCGAAAGGCTATTTACAGTTTGTACAGAAACCAGGTGGCAGTTATAAGGGTTGGGGAACATGAAAGGGAAGCAGTTGTTGGGAAGGGAGTGAGACAGGGTTATAGCCTCTCCCCGATGTTATTCATTCTGTATATTGAGCAAGCAGTAAAGGAAACGAAAGAAAAATTCGGAGTTAAAATTCATGGAGAAGAAATAAAAACTTTGAGATTCGCCGATGACATGTAATTCTGTCAGAGACAGCAAAGGACCTGGAAGAGCAGCTGAACGGAATGGACAGTGTCTTGAAAGGAGGATATAAGATGAACATCAATAAAAGCAAAACGAGGATAATGGAATGCAGTCGAATTAAATTGGGTGATGCTGCGAGAATTAGATTAGGAAATGAGACGCTTAAAGTAGTAAATGAGTTTTGCTATTTGGGGAGCAAAATAGCTCTAGTTGGTCGAATTAAAGAGGATATAAAATATAGACTGGCAATGGCAAGGAAATCGTTTCTGAAGAAGAGAAATTTGTTAACATCAAGTATAGATTTAAGTGTCGGGAAGTCGTTTCTGAAAGTATTTGTATGGAGTGTAGCCATGTATGGAAGTGAAACGTGAACGATAAATAGTTTAGACAAGAAGAGAATAGAAGCTTTCGAAATGTGGTGCTACAAAAGAATGCTGAAGATTAGATGGGTAGATCACGTAACTAATGAGGAGGTATTGAACAGAATTGGGGAGAAGAGAAATTTGTGTCACAACTTGACTAGAAGAAGGGATCGCTTGGTAGGACATGTTTTGAGGCATCAAGGTATCACAAATTTAGCATTGGAGGGCAGCGTGGAGGGTAAAAATCGTAGAGGGAGACCAAGAGATGAATACACTAAACAGATTCAGAAGGATGTAGGTTGAAGTAGGTACTGGGAGATGAAGAAGCTTGCACAGGATAGTGTAGCATGGAGAGCTGCATCAAACCAGTCTCTGGACTTAAGACCACAACAACAACAACAGTCTAAATTAAAACCCTGTAATACACCGTTGAAATTGGGCCATTCTTTTCGGAGCACGCTGCAGAGTCCGTGCTAGGATGCCATTACGATGCGGCAGAGTGCGCAGGAAACGCAGGTGGCGGCTTTGACCTGCCGGCAGCAATTAGTGTGTTAGCGTGGCGGGCTGTGCGTCTGGCGACTGGCCCGTGGCGCGTTGCCCGAGATGATGGCGGGGGGCCGGGGAGAGACGCCGGCGCCGATTAAAGAGGACGGCGCCGTATAAAAGGCCCGCCGCCGCCTGGGAAAGGCCAATTTGGCGCCTTATTGGGAGCCGACGAAGAATGGCGGCCGTTACCCGCCCCTCGCCGCGCCGCGCCGCGCCGCTGTCTGCCGGCCGTCTGGCCCGGCACCGCAAGGGCGCGCCGCTTTGCGCAGTGGGGGCGTCGTCGAGGGCCGCGCGCGCGGGGGCGGTGGCGGGCGTCGCAACCACCCACTTCCCGCCCGCTCATTTCCGCCCTCGGCGCCCGCACCGCTTCCTCGTCGTGCCAGCTGCTCTGCCCTGAAGTAAACCGCTCTTTCAGAATGAAATAGCTCAATAACGATCCCATAATCTTCTATTCCCTGGTCTTTATCCCGTATCTTCACAGGGTCATCGTATTAATGACCAGCTGCTACCCGGGGCTGCGCTCGCATATCAGTGAAATGAATGCAATGTGCGTAAGGCGTAATTTCCTGTCGGGAAGGTCGCAGTTCGTAGTAATAGACGGCAAGTCATCGAGTAAAACTGAAGTGATATCAGGTGTTCCCCAGGGAAGAGTCCTGGGACCTCTGCTGTTCCTGATCTATGTAAATGACCTCGGTGACAATCTGAGCAGTTCTCTTAGGTTGTTCGCAGATGATGCTTACCGTCTAGTAAGGCCATCCGAAGACCAGTATCAGTTGCAAAGCGATTTAGAAAAGATTGCTGTATGGTGTGGCAGGTGTCAGTTGACGCTAAATAACGAAAAGTGTGAGGTGATCCACATGCGTTCCAAAAGAAATCCGTTGAAATTCGATTACTCGATAAATAGTACAATTCTCAAGGCTGTCAATTCAACTAAGTACCTGGGTATTAAAATTACGAACAACTTCAGTTGGAAAGACCTCATAGATAATATTGTAGGGAAGGCGAGCCAAAGGTTGCGTTTAATTGGCAGGACACTTAGAAGATGCAACAAGCCCCTACAGAGACAGCTTACACTACACTCGTTCGTCCTCTGTTAGAATATTGCTGCGTGGTGTGGGATCCTCACCAGGTGGGATTGACGGAGGACATCGAAAGGGTGCAAAAAAAGGCAGCTCGTTTTGTATTATCACGTAATAGGGGAGAGTGTGTGGCAGTTATGATACGCGAGTTGGGATGGAAGTCATTAAAGCAAAGACGTTTTCGTCGCGGCGAGATCTATTTACGAAATTTCAGTCACCAACTTTCTCTTCCCAATGCGAAAATATTTTATTGAAACCAACCTACATAGGTAGGAATGATCATCAAAATAAAATAAGAGAAATCAGAGCTCGAACAGAAAGGTTTAGGTGTTCGTTTCTCCCGCGCGCTGTTCGGGAGTGGAATGGTAGAGAGATAGTATGATTGTGGTCCGATGAACCCTCTGGCAAGCACTTAAATGTGAATTGCAGAGTAGTCATGTAGATGTAGATGTAGATGCGTCTTTCCCCGGGAGAGCACAGTCGGTATGTTCGGACACTTACAAGGGATACTCCCTGTCGCACCCCCGTCAGATTTAGTGGCAAGGCAGCCCAACAGATAGCCCGTGAAAAACTGAACACAGATCAAGCATCAAAACAGGAAGAAGGTGTACCGAACTGTGAAAAAAAAGCAAAATAGAAAGAGTGAACGGTCCAAGCTTAACACGCTTGAACGAACATCGACAGACGTGGCGTCGTGGTTAAGTGGTCATGCTGTTAGGCTGTGAAACTGACGAGTCGTGTTCAAAGCTCTCTCGTGCCCATTATTTTATTTTATTTTCCCAACATTATGACTGTCCGTCTGGCCACTGGAATTTTCTTCACTTTCAACAATCTTGGCAGTTGTCATACTACACATTGGCTATACATTGAAGAGCCAAAGAAACTGGACCACTTGCCTCATATCGTATAGGGCGCCTGCGAGCACGCAGAAATGTCACAATACGACGTGGTATGGACTCCACTAATGTCTGAAGTAGTGTTCGAAGGAACTGCCACCATGAATCCTGCAGAGCTGTCGGTAAGTCCGTAAGAGTACGACGGGGCGGAGATCTCTTCTGAACAGCACGTTGCAAGACATCCCAGACATGCTCAATAATTTTCATTTCTGGCGAGTTTGGTGACCAGCGGAAGTGTTTAGACTCGGAAGAGTGTTCCTGGGGCCACTATGTAGCAATTCTGGACCTGTGGGGTGTCGCATTCTTTGCCGGAATTGCCCAAATCCGTCGGAATGCACAATGGACGTGAATGGATGCAGGTGATGAAACAGGATGCTTACGTTCTTGGCACCTGTCAAAATCGTAGCTAGACGTATCAGGGATCCCATATCACTCCAACTTCACATAGCCCATACCATTACAGAGCCTCCACCAGCTTGAACAGTCCCCTTCTGACATGCAGGGTCCATGGATTCATGAGGTTGTCTTCATACCCGTACACGTCCAACCGCTCGATAAATCTGAAATAAGACTCGTGCGACCAGGAAACTTGTTTCCAGTCATCAACAGTCCAATGTCTGTGTCGACGGGCCCAGGCGAGACGTAAAGCTTTGTGTCGTGCAGTCATCAAGGGTACACGAGTGGGTCTTCGGCTCCGAAAGAATATATCGATAATGTATCGTTGAATGGTTCGCACGCTGATGCTTGTTGATGTCCCAGCACTAAAATCTGCAGCAGTTTGCGGAAGGGTTGCACATCTGTCACGTTATTTCTTCATTACTATATCTTCGTCGTTTACCACCCATGGCTGGACAGATTGCGTCACAAATACAATGTTTATCAACTAACATTTATACAACACCATATACAAAATTTATATTACAAATAAAAAAAATATTTATTCAGTGCACAAAAACACATAGAACATTGAGAAAATGAAATATAACTAAACAGGAAAGTAAAACTTCATAGTAGCAAATGAAAATACCATAAAGCAAAATGTTTACAAAACCATGTAGATCACACACATAAAGTTTCGTTTTGGCAAAATATGCACTTTAAGTAAAACACTAAATTAAATGTGCAGTTAACTGAGAACATAAAAAGAAGATTAAATTTAGGCAAAATTATATATAAAACATAACAATATTTATTATTTTGTCCATTCACTAGAACCACTGTTGACCGATTCTCTTCAGTCGTCGTTGCTCCCGTTCTTGGACGATCTTTGTCTGGCCGCAGCGATGTCGGAGATGTGATGTTTTACCGTAATCCTGATATTCACGGTACATTCGTGAAATGGTCGTACGGGAAAAATCCCCACTTCATCTATACCTCGGAGATGCTGTGTCCCTTCACTCGTGCGCCGACTATAACACCACGTTCAAACACGCTTAAATCTTGATAACCTGCCATTGTAGAAGCAGGAACCGATTTAACATCTGCGCTAGACACTTGTCTTTCATTGGCGTTGCCGACCGCAGCGCCTTATTTTTCCTGTTTACATATCTCTGTATTTGAATTCGCATGCCTATAACAGTTTCTTGGGCGCTTCAGCGTAGAATAAGAGTCATGTAGTAAGAATACGTTAACGCCGCAAGTAAACGTGATAGAGCAGGCGAGATGATACACAGACGTCTCATAGAAATAAAAACAACAAATAAACTGGTGTGAACAATGTTACAATAAAGAAATTCAAGAGTCAGAAATTCCAAAACGGAAAGCAGCTTCAAAAATGTTAAAAACACATGTTTTCACTATGTGATTGTGAAACCGTTGCACTCATTTGTTGTAGCTTGCGTTAAAAACTATTATGTTTTCATAATTTCCTTGGAAGTGATCACATTCACGTTCATACGAACACCTAAATCGAGCGAGGAGGCATATCTCACTCAAATGGTTCAAATGGCTCTGAGCACAACGGGCTTAACATCTGAGGTCATCAGTCCCCTAGAACTTAGAACTACATAAACCTAACTAATCTAAGGACAGCACACAAATCCATGCCCGAGGCAGGATTCGAACCTGCGACCGTAGTGGTCGCGCGGTTGCAGACTGAAGCGCCTAGATCCGCTCGGCCACAGCGGCCGGCCATATCTCACTCACTTACCAGGCGTACAAATTAGGTGCGTCGGTAAGAGATTCCTCTCCTATGACTCACGTGCTGCGTGCTGTCACTAATGCCGTATATGTCACACCAGACGTGTTTTCCGGTAGAGGATTCGGTTGGCTAGTCGCCTTTTCATCAAACTTCTGCGGTTCTCATTCGAAAGCCACTTCCTTTCGGCTGCTGATAGAGCAGTTGTGCACAATCAACTGATATTATACGTCAGTTCCTTACACGTCGCTGTTGCAAACGGACGTTACGCCACGACACAGACACAAACTTGAATGCAGCGAAATGCGAAAGAAAAGGGACGAGGGACATTTGAACACGGCTCGCCCACTTGATAGTCCAACACTGTGACCACTTACCCACGACGCCATTTCCCTTTCAGGTTGCTTTATATTGGACTTCTTGTTTTTGGACCATTCACTCATTCTATTTTGCTTTTTTTCACAGTTCAGTACACCTTCTTCCTGTTTTCATGCCTGATCTGTGTTTAGGTTTTGACGGCCCACTGAGCCCTCTTGCCAAAAAATCTGAGGGGGGGGATTACGATACGGAGTTTCCAAACCATTTTCCATAAAGATGGTAAAGTTCTAAAGTAAAAGAGTAAATAACTTTCCCATACAGTAATCATTGTTCCATGTTCCTTGTTACATTCTTCAAATCAATGAACTTTCTAAAGTAGAGCGTATGTTCTTCCTGAGTGTACAAGCTATCTCCATACCAAATGTTATCACATTCGTTCCAGCGGTTTAGCCACGAAAGCGTAACGACAGTGTTACTTTCGCTCTTATAATATTTGTCTGCATTATTTGATTTGGCAATGTCAGTGGTAATATGTTCTCCCTGTCTTCGCCACCCCATGCCAACCCTAAACAACCCCCCCCCCTCTAGATGGGTACCACAACAGCCTGAGTGTATCATGATTTCCCGTGGGTACAAGCCCAGTACTCACCTAGTCGAATGTGGAAAACCGCCTAAAAACAACATCCAGGCTGGCCGGCACACCGGCCCTCGTCATTAATCCGCCCTCTGCATTCGATCCGAGTTCTACACGCCTCCCTGAATCACGTACGCGGTATGGTAATGTGCGTAGCTTCAAATGGTTCAAATGGCTCTGAGCACTATGGGACTCAACTGCTGTGGTCATAAGTCCCCTAGAACTTAGAACTACTTAAACCTAACTAACCGAAGGACAGCACACAACACCCAGCCATCACGAGGCAGAGAAAATCCCTGACCCCGCCGGGAATCGAACCCGGGAACCCGGGCGTGGGAAGCGAGAACGCTACCGCACGACCACGAGATGCGGGCAATGTGCGTAGCTAACCGCGTGTACAGCAACGGTCCCATACATATATTGGTAAAGCTAATACGTCCTTCGCTTCATTCATTATGGTCAGTTAAATGCAGATTAGTTGAAACTTCATGTCGGATTAAAAGTGTGTGTCGTGCTGTGACTCGAACTCAGAAACTTTAACTTTCGCGGGAAATATTCTGCCGTTTCGGCACATATTTTTAATCTGCCAGGAAGTTTCAAATCAGTGCACATTCCGCTGCAGAGTAAAAATTAGCTATGGTTGGTTAGCGGTTAGCAGATTCCGAGGATGACAATTGCGATCACAGGTGATTCATCCATACAACTCAGATAGCCAAAGGCTATTTTTCATCGCGCGAGGCCATTAGCGCGGTCAAACTGACGGACCCAAATTCAGTAATATACGAGGTGTGATCAAAAAATACGACGAATGGTTCAAATGGCTCAGAGCACTACGGGACTTAACTTCTGTGGTCATCAGTCCCCTAGAATTCAGAACTACTTAAACCTAACTAACCTAAGGACATCACACACATCCATGCCCGAGGCAGGATTCAAACGTGCGACCGTAGTGGTCACGCGGTTCCAGACTGTAGTGCCTAGAACCGCTCGGCAACTCCGACCGGCAACGACGAATAATTTTATTAGAAACAAAGTAATAAGTTAACATCGAATTTGATTTAATCTCGTTCAAAATACTGTCCTTGGATAGCAATACACTCATTCCAATTTTGAATCCATGACTGGAAGCATTAATGGAGGGCTTCTTTTGAAAGGGCGTTCAGCTTCTCTGTCGTGGCCCTCTCAAGATCAGGAATGGTGTGGAAGAGCCATACGCCGCATGGTGCGAAATCTGGCGCGTAAGGCGGAAGTGGACAGACAGGAACACATTTTGCGGCCAAAAACCCGCTAATCAAAAGCGACATGTGATACAGCGCGTTGTGATGAAGAAGGAAGTCATTTCGCAAACACTGATGTACGCCTTTGTAAAATTTGGCGTTTACTGTTGTTTCTCTGGAAAGAATTCTGATAGCACTATGCCCTTAATATCTTTGAAAAAAAAGAAAAGAAACACAGTGAGCATGAGTTTCATTTTCGACTTGGACTGACGTGAATTTTTAGGGTGAGGATAATGCACTGGTTTCCCATTGGGAGCTCTGAATTTTCGTCCCAGGGTCATACCCATACATCCAAGTTTCATCTCCAGTTACAACTTTGCACATGAAGTCAAGATATGAATGAAGACGATCCTTTAACTCCGTGCAAACTGGCGAACGATTTTCCTTCCGTTCATCACTCAAAAGGCTGGGAACAAATTTTTCACTCACTCGTCTCCTTCACAAATTATCGGTTAAAATGCTTTGCAAGGAGCTGTATACAAGAAGCTAGGTTCTTCGGTAAGCTCTCTAATAGTTATTCGCCTGTTTGAACGAACAATTTTTGCCGCTTCTGTTTTTGAGGTTAATGGACGTCCCTAACGTTGCTGGTCTTGGTTGTAAACCGCTCGAATCACTTGTAAACAGTCTTCAGAGATACAGCATTATCGCCGTACACCAATATCAAGATTTTGTGAGTTTCTCTGGTACTTTTTTGCAACTCAAAACACAATTTAATGTCAATGCATTGTTCGAATTCATGATGATGTGCGACAGACGCGGTAAACAAAACCTCGTCCTAGCGTCTCTAGACGCTGACTGACGAGACAGAACGTGTTCCACTTCGGCGCTGCCTGTCTTAGCGGATCAGGCTACTGGGAAAGTTACACCAAATGGTTGTCGCGACAGCAGCTTCTGCTGAAAAAAATTCATTCACTCATACTTTTGATCACACTAGGTATAATACCTGCTGTTGGTCGGACTGCAGCGCAGCGTTCTCGCCACAGGACCCATAGGAGGGAGAGGGTGTGGGAGAGGGAGGGTAGAGAACCATCGCACTACCCGCCTTCCCCCCGGGAAAGGTGCGAGGTGCTCATTTGATAACAGGTTGAGTGGGCTTGGGGCCGTCTTGGAGGGACCACAACAAAGAAAAATCCCCGCCCCTATCTTGTATTTGAACCCGGGATCTCCAGGTGCGGCGGCTACTGTTCTCCCCGATAGACCACCACGGCCGCAACGATATTATTTTTGATCGTTTTATTTAACTTCCATATAACACGTCACAGAAACTAATTTAAGCAATGGCTGATGATATGCCCGTTGAGAGCCAACATCTGACAGCGTAATCAGAATTGTTTAGGACACTACAAGCAGCATAATTGACTCGCATTAACTCTACTTATGTAACAAGGAAATGTCCAAAATTGCTATAAATATTTTGCACCACACCCTACTTACGAAGTGAGCACGTTGAATCTGACCAATGACCAGGCTGTTATTAAGAGGATACAGTAAGGTAACCATTGCTGCATACTTCTTCGTACATCCACATTTAAAGTGGATGAAGGTGGGACACAGCTGGTGTAATTTTTATTAAAAATTAAATTCCACCAGCTGTACTTAAGATTTTGTATTTACTTCGCTATTAGCTTCGACGTTGCGTCAACGCCATCTTCAGGCTCTTACACTTTGATGAAATCAGTTGTGTGTGGCTCAGTCTAGAAGTCCGCGGTGAGACCAACACGTGCTTCACATGAATCGCGGGCAGTACCTAGTGTGAAGTTTAAACCAGTGAGTCAAAGATCTTTGGTTGCCAGAATCCCTTTACAACTGCCTGAGAATTTACTGCCACGGGCGACATGCTTCTTTAGCATGCTCAGGAAGGAAAATAGAGAAGACAAAAACGAAAGTCTGTCCGCAGAAATCAATGTGTGGCCCGGGGTTTAGGATGTAACACTGTAGTCCATACTTCAAAACTACATGACAGCGGTAACATAAGCGGACTGGCAGCATTTCCAGGTGACGTGTTGTTCGTAGTAACTCCAGAAGAATTATGGAAGACGAATGTAATGCGGCGCTCCACGGAACTTGACGGCTGGGACGGCTGGCGTGGAAATGTTAAATTGTCACTAGCACCTCACAAAACAACGTACTTGCTGCTGAAAGGGAATTTACTAAGAAATTGTAAAATAAAGTTGAATGATGTAACGATCAGGAATGCGCAGTAACGGGATATCGAGAAATATTTCTGGACGAACTTTGTGACTTTGCATATCATATACACTCCTGGAAATTGAAATAAGAACACCGTGAATTCATTGTCCCAGGAAGGGGAAACTTTATTGACACATTCCTGGGGTCAGATACATCACATGATCACACTGACAGAACCACAGGCACATAGACACAGGCAACAGAGCATGCACAATGTCGGCACTAGTACAGTGTATATCCACCTTTCGCAGCAATGCAGGCTGCTATTCTCCCATGGAGACGATCGTAGAGATGCTGGATGTAGTCCTGTGGAACGGCTTGCCATGCCATTTCCACCTGGCGCCTCAGTTGGACCAGCGTTCGTGCCGGACGTGCAGACCGCGTGAGACGACGCTTCATCCAGTCGCAAACATGCTCAATGGGGGACAGATCCGGAGATCTTGCTGGCCAGGGTAGTTGACTTACACCTTCTAGAGCACGTTGGGTGGCACGGGATACATGCGGACGTGCATTGTCCTGTTGGAACAGCAAGTTCCCTTGCCGGTCTAGGAATGGTAGAACGATGGGTTCGATGACGGTTTGGATGTACCGTGCACTATTCAGTGTCCCCTCGACGATCACCAGTGGTGTACGGCCAGTGTAGGAGATCGCTCCCCACACCATGATGCCGGGTGTTGGCCCTGTGTGCCTCGGTCGTATGCAGTCCTGATTGTGGCGCTCACCTGCACGGCGCCAAACACGCATACGACCATCATTGGCACCAAGGCAGAAGCGACTCTCATCGCTGAAGACGACACGTCTCCATTCGTCCCTCCATTCACGCCTGTCGCGACACCACTGGAGGCGGGCTGCACGATGTTGGGGCGTGAGCGGAAGACGGCCTAACGGTGTGCGGGACCGTAGCCCAGCTTCATGGAGACGGTTGCGAATGGTCCTCGCCGATACCCCAGGAGCAACAGTGTCCCTAATTTGCTGGGAAGTGGCGGTGCGGTCCCCTACGGCACTGCGTAGGATCCTACGGTCTTGGCGTGCATCCGTGCGTCGCTGCGGTCCGGTCCCAGGTCGACGGGCACGTGCACCTTCCGCCGACCACTGGCGGCACAACATCGATGTACTGTGGAGACCTCACGCCCCACGTGTTGAGCAATTCGGCGGTACGTCCACCCGGCCTCCCGCATGCCCACTATACGCCCTCGCTCAAAGTCCGTCAACTGCACATACGGTTCACGTCCACGCTGTCGCGGCATGCTACCAGTGTTAAAGACTGCGATGGAGCTCCGTATGCCACGGCAAACTGGCTGACACTGACGGCGGCGGTGCACAAATGCTGCACAGCTAGCGCCATTCGACGGCCAACACCGCGGTTCCTGGTGTGTCCGCTGTGCCGTGCGTGTGATCATTGCTTGTACAGCCCTCTCGCAGTGTCCGGAGCAAGTATGGTGGGTCTGACACACCGGTGTCAATGTGTTCTTTTTTCCATTTCCAGGAGTGTAGATGAAGCAGACAGAAAGGTACAAACGTGATGAATAAAGCCTATAACCATTGAAAATAGGCAGTTCTGGCTTCCCTTGAAAACAATCAGAGTATACCAAGAAACTATATTAGCGTTTGGGCTCACAGATTCCAGCTAGTGAAGCCACCCTCATTAGTGAGCAGAGTTCACCGAAGAGTGCTTCTACGAATAACGGGCGCCTACTGCACCACCCCGAGTAACGTTTTGTCAGTAATTATAGGAATATGCCCACTGGACTTGGAAACTAGGAGAAGAGGAACATTTTACTGGTTAAAAGTAGGCAGTGGAAGTACGAGGGTTGCTTGGAACTGAGATCAATTTGAAAAAGGTAATAAAAGATAGCAGCCCGCATCTCGTGGTCGTGCGGTAGCGTTCTCGCTTCCCACGCCCGGGTTCCCGGGTTCGATTCCCGGCGGGGTCAGGGATTTTCTCTGCCTCGTGATGGCTGGGTGTTGTGTGCTGTCCTTAGGTTAGTTAGGTTTAAGTAGTTCTAAGTTCTAGGGGACTGATGACCATAGATGTTAAGTCCCATAGTGCTCAGAGCCAATAAAAGATAGCATATTACAACTGTGGCAAAATGAATAGGAAATTTCAGGTACAGGCAGGAGAACATTTGAGTTTCTCCCTAACATCAGGGATAGATTAAAAAATGAGATTTCTTAACCCGTCGAGTTGATTAACACATTACCTGACAGGCTATGGCTCTTATGTTACATGTTTGTTGTTGTGATCTTCAGTCATGAGACTGGTTTGATGCAGCTCTCCATGCTACTCTATCCTGTGCGAGGTTCATCATCTCCCAGTACCTACTGCAACCTACATCCTTCTTCATCTGCTCAGTGTATTCATCTCTTGGTCTCCCTCTACGATTTTTACCCTCCACGCTGCCCTCCAGTACTAAATTGGTGATCCCTTGATGCCTCAGAACATGTCCTACCAACCGATCCCTTCTTTTAGTCAAGTTGTGCCACAAACTCTTCTTCTCACCAATTCTATTCAATACCTCCTCATTAGTTATGTGATCGACGCATCTAATCTTCAGCATTCTTCTGTAGCACCACATTCCGAAAGCTTCTATTCTCTTCTTGTCCAAATTATTTATCGTCCATGTTTCACTTCCATACATGGCTACAGACCATACAAATACTTTCAGAAACGACTTCCCAGTCTATACTCGATGTTAACAGATTTCTCTTCTTCAGAAACGCTTTCCTTGCCATTGCCAGTCCACATTTTATATGCTCTCTACTGCGACAATCATCAGTTATTTTGCTCCCCAAATAGCAAAACTCCTTTACTGCTTTAAGTGTCTCATTTCCTAATCTAATTCCCTCAGCATCACCCGATTTAATTCGAGTACATTCCATTATCCTCGTTTTGCTTTTGTTGGTGTTCATCTTATATCCTCCTTTCAAGACACTGTCCATTCCGTTCAACTGCTCTTCCAAGTCGTTTGCTGTCTGACAGAATTACAATGTCACTGGCGAACCTCAAAGTTTTTATTTCTCCTCCGAATTTTTCTTTTGTTTCCTTTACTTCTTGCTCAATATACAGATTGAATAACATCGGGGAGAGGTTGCAACTCTGTCTCACTCCCTTTCCAAGCATTGCTTCCCTTTCATGCCTCTCGACTCTTATAACTGCCATCTGGTTTCTGTACAAATTGTAAATAGCCTTTCGCTCCCTGTATTTTACCCCTGCTACCTTCAGAATTTGAAAGAGAGTATTCCAGTCAACTTTTCAGATAATATGATGTAATTATGAAGGAGAAATAAATAAAAAATAAATTAGTATCTTCTCTGGTTTCGGCTGTTGCTGTAAGTTTTCCACAATCATTCAGACACCTCGCTGGAAGTGTCCCCAGCAGAGTTCAAGCTGTCATATAGGCGAAGGGTGACAGAAACGATATTAATGATCAGTAATCGGCGTCCAGATAGTGCTGATCGGGCAGTGCATTTGCTACAGAGTTTCTAATCAGGTGTTGGATTAGGGCAGTCCTTACGAGCAGCCGGGCAGTTAATTAAGCATCGCCGGCGACTGCCAGCACCTGCCGGGCGTCGGCGGCTCGGGAGACGCCGGGCGTCGCCTGTCAGGCCGACGGAGCAGACGCCGCGTCAATATTTACGGCCGCGGCGCGCCGGACACGTCGGCGTGGGCGGCGGGCGACAGTCGTGGAGCGAGAGAGCCGCGCCACGTGTGGGCGTCTGCGCATGCGCGCCGCGCTCATTACCGCCTCCTAACGAAGAGCAAATGTTTGTCCCTCAGCGCCCGCCGCCGCCGGCGCCGGCGTTCATCTCCGGCGCTGATTCCCACTCCGGCGCGTTAATTCCTCGCTGCGCGCGCCTGTTTGCCGACTCCACTGCAGCGCGGATTAACTCGCTGGAAAATGCACCTGCCCTTGTCTCTCACATAGTCAGTTTCCGCCAGACCGCTACACCAAAATTATTTCGCTTTACACCCTAAGACAGTGGTTTCCAGCTTACACTCATAACCCCCTGAGGGGTGAAATTTATTTCCTTTTGAGAGGTTAACAAAAAGTTCAGTTGTGTTTCTGTGACGCAAGTAAATTATTTTTAAAATAACATGACAATTATCAATATTTCGTAAAAGCGTAACATGAATCATATAAGTTCCCAATAACTATTTTTTACGTGTGTTGGATATAGTAGAGGCAACTCTGTTATAGTTCATACCAGACTTTTTTGACAGACATTTATCGTATTACATGTCCTCAACACCATCGTCCCGCATCTACATCATAATTTCCCACACAGATGGAAGGCGTCGTACATTCATTTATTTATTTACTGCAAATTTTGAAACCTACTACCTGGCATTTTAAGACAGGTCGTACACATTACAGTTTTCGTCCGTTAGCTTTTTTGTAGTGGGTTTATTTATTTATTTATTTTTTATCTGTAATATTTGATACGGACTAAATACACTACTGGCCATTAAAATTGCTACACCAAGAAGAAATGCAGATGATAAACGGGTATTCATTGGACAAATACATTATACTACAACTGACATGTGATTACATTTTCACGCAATATGGGTGCATAGATCCTGAGAAATCAGTACCTAGAACAAGGACCTGTGGCCGTAATAACGGCCTTCATACGCCTGGGCATTGAGTCAAACAGAGCTTGGATGGCGTGTACAGGTACAGCTGCCCATGCAGCTTCAACATGATACCACAGTTCATCAAGAGTAGTGACTGGCGTATTGTGACGAGCCAGTTCGTCGGCCACCATTGACCAGACGTTTTCAATTGGTGAGATATCTGGAGAATGCTCTGGCCAGGGCAGCAGCCGAAAATTTTCTGTATCCAGAAAGGCCCGTACAGCACCTGCAACAAGCGGTCGTGCATTATCCTGCTGAAATAAAGGGTTTCGCAGGGTTCGAATGAAGGGTAGAGCCACGGGTCGTAACACGCCTGAAATGTAACGTCTACTGTTCAAAATGCCGTCAATGCGAACAAGAGGTGACCGAGACGTGTAACCAATGGCACCCCATACCATCACTCCAGGTGATACGCCAGTGTGACAATGACGAATACACGCTTCCAATGTGCGTTCACCGCGATGTTTCCAAACACGGATGCGACCATCATGATGCTGTAAACAGAACCTGGATTCATCCGAAAAAATGACCTTTTGCCATTCGTGCACCCAGGTTCGTCGTTGACTACACCGTCGCAGGCTTTCCTGTCCGTGATGCAGCGTCAAGGGTAACCGCAGCCATGGTCTCCGAGCTGCTGATAACTTCGTCGAACTGTTCGTGCTGATGGTTGGTGTCCTGCAAACGTCCCCATCAGTTGACTCAGGGATCGAGACGTGGCTGCACGATCCGTTACAGCCATGCGGATAAGATGCTTGTCATCTCGACTGCTAGTGATACGAGGCCCTTGGGATCCAGCACGGCGTTCCGTATTACCCTCCTGAACCCACCGATTCCATATCCTGCTAACAGTCATTAGATCTCGACCAACGCGAGCAGCAATGTTGCGATACAATAAACCGCAATCGCGATAGGCTACAATCCGACCTTTATCAAAGTCGCAGACGTGATGGTACGCATTTCTCCTCCTTACACGATACATCACAACAACGTTTCACCAGGCAACGCCGATCAACTGCTGTTGGTGTATGAGAAATCGGTTGGAAACTTTCCGCATGTCAGCACGTTGTAGGTGTCGCCAGCGGCGCCATCCTAGTGTGAATGCTCTGAAAAGCTAATCTTTTGCATATCACAGCCTCTTCTTCCTGTCGGTTAAATTTCGCGTCTGAAGCACGTCATCTTCGTGGTGTAGCAATTTTAATGGCCAGTGGTGTAAGTTCCGAATAAATATTTTTTACGTGTGTTGGTTAGAGTAGAGGAAATTCTGTTATAGTTCATACCAGGCTTTTTTGACAGACATTCACCGTATTACATGCCCTCAGTACAATCGCCCCGCATCTCCATCGCCGTCCCCCACACACATGGAAGGCGTCGTACGTTTATTTATTTATTGCAAATTTGGAAACCTGCTACCTGACATTTTAAGACAGGTTGTACACATTACAGTTTCCGTCGGTCATATTTTTCGTAGTGTTTTTTGTTTTGTTTTTATCTGCAGTATTTGATACTGAATAAATACTTTCAGAAAGAACCATTTTAGGTTGAAATATAAATAAAATTTTGTTGTTTTAGGAAGATATAACTCTCTTCGTCTGCTACCGCTACACCATAACCTCGAAGCTGGGGGCAGTTTACAAAACAGAATTATTTTTGTTATAGCGATTATGGTACAAAGCAGCAGAGCAATGTTACCCTCTGGGAGGAAATTTGTTAAGTTGACCGTGTTGTACCTAACGGAAGTGGCTTATTGGAAATGATAGTCAGAATTACGTAAATATTTGAACAGTACCAAACAAAATTTTGCCTATCTGCACTGTTCAACGGATAAAGAAAACGGCCGCCAGCCTAACTAGGCAAGAGAATGATTAACATTCTCGTTCAAGAAAGTAGTTATTAGTAACTCTAATGGGTAAACACAACCTATACTTGACCACAAGCGAGTGCAATGAACTCTGACACACTCATATGTTTACGGTAAGAGTGAAACTAACAGTTGGAGCAGCACAAACTATTTGCAAAATTATAACACGTACAGAAAAACACTATCACTTTCAAGGCTTACACAAACTGAGTGGTCTTTATACTGTTAATATGCACACAAGAGAGACAAACACTTAGTAATCATGAGCATATAATTTCCTACTATGCAATTTTCCACTTTTACTACCATGAGACATAAAATTAACATTTATGTAAGATACTGACTCACTTTCTGCGATTTACAACAGGCAGTAATGTGATCATTTACTAAGCAAAACTTTATAAGCCAGAGTCTTAAGAACTTTTAATTTGAAGTTGGCAACAACACATTAATAAGCAGTTTTACTAGGAAAATTATTTTCAGCAAGCATCATTAATTTTAACTCACTCTCTAGACACATTAACTTTAGCTTTCTCTTTACTATATTCAAGAGGCATTAAATAGAAAACTGGGTTTTAAAAGTTCTTTCAGTAGGGACACTCGGTGATTACTTTAGTTCAAACGGAAAGGAACCTGAGAGGTGTTATGATGAGGACAAAAATCAAGGTTGGTACATAAATTCAGATATAAATTACCTTATATTTGAGCACAATAACACATCCATTAAGCTGATCCTTCACTGTACATCGTTATAGTATTACGTTGCAATGATTGCGCAATGTGGTGGCAACTGCATGTTGGTAGATGGAATTGCAGGCAGAATTGCTGGACTTTGGCATTTCTTGGTGGCGCTGATAGATACAAACTCCAGAATAGTTCCAGCTATTTATCCATCCATCCGAGGCCTTAGAAAGTAGCAGGAAAGCCTCTCTCGGAACCAGCACAATATGCATCCTTTACATGGCAGTGCATGGACTCGTAGCTCATCTCCGACTGCTGGCTCGTCCCCGACTCGTTGCTTGTTCACGACTGACTACCAGTTCCACCTTTTCCACCTAGGCCAACCACGATTTGCGCGTGCTAGACAGTTCCGTTCCCGAGGGGAACCACTACACCTTTTACATACAGAATAACTAAGAGCCCTAAGTGAAGGTCAGCAGTTTACATAACAGCAAACAAACGCATTGAACAACACAGAACATTTGCACATATTAACATGTTTACAAAAAGTTATTCACACAGAATTATAATTATATACAGTAAGTTATGTTCCCTCGAAATGGGACAAAGTATTTACAGTACAGATACACTACTTTGCATTGAAACAAACTACGACATCAAAGTTTTAACAAAGAAAAGAGTATACAATTTTGTGTTATCTATTCAATCAAACACATTTACAAAAACTCAATGATGTAACATTAAATGAAACAAAGATAAAATAGATCAGTAGAGCATTAGAGCCATGGTGTTACAAAGACTGTAAAGAGATGATAGGATAGAGGAGAAACTCGTTAGCTGCATCACTGACTGCGACTGGCGGTGAATAACTCGGAATGCTTTCTTTGAGCTGCTGAGCGCCACTCATAACAAAATAGTTTATGGTTAACAGCAGACAAATAGTATTGCTAATCGTATGCATTGGGTTTAGGTTTCCTACCTTCTAGACTAAATTGGCGACACCTTACACTACACTTACTCTAGTATGCATAATCCTCAACTATTATTTGACCGAAATGTACAGTTTGTCAATGCAAAATTCTAGATGTGTTATTCACTGTTACATATCATCTTCCTCCTCCTCCCCATTCTCTTCAGTATGACTGTTGTCGTTCTCACTGTGTGTATCGTTGCCCACCCTCTGTAACTTGTCGTTACGTTGCATATAGACAAGTCTATTATGTCTTGTCAAAAGGTGTGTGTAGTCTCAGTGTAGAGTATGTCTATCGTCCGCGTACTGCCCTCAGAAGAACACAGTGTGTCCTGGGGAACTCTCTTCCCTGCTTGTACATGTAGGTGTCTGCCTAAGTGTGTGCCAAAAGGTCCGTATCCAGTTAAGAAATCCACCATACCGCGGCTGGGACCGATTATAGCATCCTCAACCGCTCAATTATGTCAGGAAGGAAATCGTACAGTCTACGTCCCTTATCATTTACATCCCACTCAGCCTGCCATGTATCCAAACGTCAGCTTTTAAGGTGACTTTTCGTCTTTATCGGTCCACGAGTTACTGAGTGTACCTTATCTAGTCTCCTCATGTCTTCTCTTGCGATGTAGCTCGTGCCACGAAGATGTTCCTTCATTTTTGCGAATACGATGTGTGTTGGAGTATTTCCCATCCCCACGTGCGCAGCAGGAGCTCTTGTAAGGGTTTCGCCGCGTGCCATCGTGCACCGTCATGAAGGATGATGGGATGTAGTGCCAGGAGCAGCTGTCGCTTTCTTCTCAGTGCGGGATGGAGGTGATGTGGCAATAAATTGCAGAAGAGAGCTACGGTGATCGTGTGCCCCTGCGGTATAACGTGATGCAGGATTAACCAATGGATATTGTAAGCCACGATAACCATCACTTTGCTGCCAGCTCATTCACGGCGCACGTTCTGCGGGCGAGAGGTATCAGGGCGTTTCCATTCACCAGATTACCACTTTAATCGTGGTACGTGAGGACCGTGTCCAGGTTTAGTTTCGTCTTTCGCGACTATCCTTCCAAGGAAATCGTCTCCCTCACTGTAGTAGCTGTTGAGCAATTCCTCTGCAAGTGCGTAACGATGCAAATATTGCACTTTAGTGTGTGTGTGTGTGTGTGTGTGTGTGTGTGTGTGTGTGTGTTTGTGTGTGTGTGTTATCTTTCTGGAACTTCTCTGCAGAGCGAGGTTTTAAATTCTCACGCATAACGCTTATTTGCCGCAGTTTTGCGTTGAAAATGACAGGGTGGTCACTTATTGAGACATCGTCGGTTATCGACGACATCAACCGGCTGCATTCCCCTAAGTTAAATGTTCAAATGTGTGTGAAATTTTATGGGGCTTAACTGCTAAGGTCATCAGTCAATAAGCTTACACACTACTTAACCTAAAGTATCCTAACGACAAACACACACACACACACACCCATGCCCAAGGGAGGACTCGAACCTCCGCCGGGACCAGTCGCACAGTCCATGACTGCAGCGCCTCAGACCGCTCGGCTATTCCCGCGCGGCCCCCTAAGTTATTTGAACTCTGAATACGCTGGAGGAAACCCAGATCTCAAAACCAATGATAGTGCGAGAATGGTGAATATTTACACCTAAAGTGCACTTTCTTTGTTTAATGTTTAATTTTGTTGCATACTGACTGGAATGGAATATCACAAGACGCGTACACTACTAGTAAGGGCCGCCCCGTGAGTTCACTATTCAGCCTTAGAGCGGGGATATGAAAGCCCGGAGCCCGAGGAGGAGGTGCTTTGCATTTCAGATGTCCTGCTCCCGCTCTCCCTGGCAGAGCTGCGCAAGAGTGCAGCCGGCAGCCAGCGGCCTCGCCGATGAATTTTTCGCAGAGCTCCGCAGCGTCCGCTCCTCCGGTTCAAACGGAATAGCGGAGCAGCGCCAGCGTTCACAAAGAGCCCGTCCGGCCTGTGTCGCCGGCTGCCATGGCGAAGCAACTGCGCAGCACCGCCTGCTGCTGCCGTAGAGGCAGCGCTGCAGGGATCGGCTTTCAGGTCTCGTGTTTCAGCACGCAACAGTCTGTGGAGGTAAACAGTGACTAACGCTGTTCTTCCACTGCCGCAACGGAACTGCAACGCGGTCGCAACGCAACCTAATGGCTGCAGTTTTATGACTGTCGCGTAGCACGCTCTTCATCCTCTGACGCACATCTTTTGCGCCTCGACAATGCTAGTTTTGTCTGTCTGCTCCGCAATGGAAAGTCACACAGTTTGTAATATAAAAACAGTTAAATAAATTTCCCAAGATGGACCAACGGCGCCCGAGCAACCGCCGTGCGACGCTATAGAAGTGACGTCATTGGATGTGGTTGTTGCCTCTGGATAACGGGGTCCCGGCTCCGATTCCCGGCCGGGTTGGGGATTTTCTCCGCCCTGGGACTAGGTGTTAGTGTTGTCCTCATCATTTCATCATCAGCATCATCCGTCACAGTGGATGGATTGGGTTGAGTAAAAATTGTACTCTGTAAAAATTAGGACTTTGTGCGGGCGCTGATGACCGCGCCGTTGAGGGCCCCACAAACTAACCATCATCATCATCAACATTGGATGCAGTATGGAGAGACATGTGGTCAGCATACCGCTCTCCCGGTCGTGGTGGGGTTTCTCGACCCTGAAACCGCTACTATTGGTTCGCGTAGCTCCTCAGTTGTCCTCACGAGTGTGAGTGCACCCAGTCCAATCATCCCACAAATAAAAATCCCTGGCAGTACTCAGAATCGAACCCGGGCCCCCACATGGTAGCCAGTGGCAATGACCACTCAGTTACAGAGGTGTACAGTTTGTAATGTTCTCGTTCTAGCTGTGTATTCGTGCTTGACGAAACTTGCCTTTTTGAAAACATCGGTTCTCGTCAGATCACCGTACCTAAGCATCGTCGGGCTTGACCAGTACTTCGATGAGTACCCGCCTGGATATGTCATGTGCTGTCAATAGCTTTCCCTTTGCACTTACGGCAAAGGAGAGGAAAAGTTTTGGCGCAAAGTTCCTAATCACCATATCGAGTGAGATGGCGCATTCTGGTTCAAACTCACCTTCAGCCATCCTAATTAGGTTTTCAGTGATTTCCATAAATCGCTTCAGGCAAACGTCGGGATGTTTCCGATGAATGTGCAAGTCCGATTTCCTTCCCCATCCTTCCCAAATCCGATGGGACCGATGACCTCATTGTTTGGTCCCCTCCTCCAAACCAACCAATCCTAGTCATTAGACTTTGCGCCAATATCCTGGGTAAATTGCCAAACATCTCCCCAGTGTCTCATGAAATGACTGCATGTGACACTTGGCACGCTGATCTGTCCGCGACACTCAAGTCGGCAACCACCTGGGTGTCATTCGGGGACCGGCACCAGATTCTACGCTCTCCGTTACCTTCATCCATAAACAACAAACACTCAACACTGAACTGTACAAGTACTCAACGCAGTCATCCACAAGACACAGATAAACATCCGACGCTTCCTGACAGGTCGGAGGAAGGCAATGTCAATCCTCCTTTACTGAGACCTTGGCTAGATCGGTGATGCATCACTGCATCTGCTCACCTAAGCTCATTCCCTGAGCATGGGGCCACTCGCACTTGACTCACAATCCTTTACAGCGCACAGAGGGCCGCAAAACGAGTCATTTTTGCAATCCTACGAGGGCACCTACAACGTTTCCTGTCAGTACAGGAAGCAGGCACTGTTAACTGATATGTCTGCCAGCTACCACGGCATTAACCGGTCTGCAGTTACAAGCGTCGGGGTTTCACCCACGCCTTTCTCTCATCATTGTCCAACACAAACACGACACCACACCACACCATATACACCCAATACAGTCACGTACAGTTGTCAAATACACTTAAACATACAACTCTCATACTTCGCGAAGGAAAGGTGCCAGTGTGCCCAAAGGACAAAAAAACCTTTCCAATTAGGTGGCTGAACCTACCCTTCAGGATCCTCCACCCATTAATGTCACAGAACTCTACTTTTTTACTAAGCTTGAAAGAAAGCGTAAATTTTGAATTAACTGTTTCATTCGCGATACTTAGAAATGTTTGGATTTCCTTTTAACATGAGAACTTCAAAAAAGGGAAGTTCAAAGGAATTTATAAGATGCTGAAGAAACTGTTCGAGGAGCTGGCTCAAAATTTGCCTGCAATCGTTACGAGAAAAGGACATAAACTGGAGGGAAAGTATCTCTGTTCAAGAAATACTACTGCCTACTTCGAGATAAGATGTCCTTCGTTAATCATTATATTGCTTAAAAGGAGTTGGAAAGGAAAATGAAGCGTACAATTTATCATGAAACAAATATACAGTAGATATTTATAAATTTAAACCCATTACATATGACTCAATGCTACCGTATCTCAACGATATTTTCAATATAAAGAAATGAAAAGTGGAGATGTGACTTTTCGGAAGTAAACATTTGGAATGCCTGTAACACATTCCTACCAACTAACAGATCGTTGTTGGTAATCCCGGGAGCCAGATAGTTGATGGGATGTGGCAGCCGTAACTGAGACTACACGTACATCCTTACTACACTGGTGCGTAGAAAGTCATTTGATGGCATAGTGATGATGACTGTAATGAGTTTGAGAAGTATAAAATACCATCATTCACATCTGTCAGCGGACAAAATAAAAAAAAAAAATTTCTCAGACTGTCTTTTGCGCCAATACTCTGCTGACTATAAAAGTCGATAAAAAACTTTGTTGGTTGCAGATATCTGCAACTGGCCTTTTAGCTTCTTCACGATATGCCTAGTCTTCAGGTTAGAAAGTACTGAAAGCTGGGACTTTTTGTTGGGTTGCGATGGGTGGTGTGGAGACGTATTATCTGGGAAACATATTCGTTTGGTAACTTCCCATCAGCTTTTTCATCTGCGAGGAGGCTCGAAGCAGAGTAATGACGTATTTGCCAAAGCAGTTCCATCGTAAATTGTTGCCTGGGAGTCACATGCAATTTGCATTTCAGTTGCGCCCATGGACGAAAAGCCTGAGACAAAACCGCCACCTTCCAGGTACCCGACGTCTTCCCGCCGTACAGCCATGTCTGCCGGGTTGCCTACCGGGCAGGGACGCACTTACAATGACGCTCCATTTCCTTACGCCAGTGACTCGAACGAAACCAGAGGGGTACATGTTTCTTTCCTCTCAGCTAGTATTTATTTATAAAGCCGCCTGGCTCCACAGCGCTCAGTTCCCGTTCCAGCGCCCCTGTTACGTGAAGCTACTGACAGGGCCCCGTGCACTTCGTGCAGTTATTAGCGAGTTACCAGCTAGTGGTCATCCAGTATCCTCCGAGCGATCTTCAACTTACCTATTGTGGTCTATGAGCGTTTACGGACTGGCCGATGCCCAGCTATCTGGAGCTCCTGAATTATACCGTTGAATATGGAATTGTACAAACTGCTATGTTTGGACGTTGCGTGTAAGTGGTCACTTTGTGGAGTTGAGCATTTACATTGATACTCCTCATACGAGCTGAAGTGTATGTACCGTGCTTTCAGTAAATGCGGTAACTTTTATTAGTTCTGTCACTAGTAGCTGAGTCGTGTAGCCACTTTGATAAACTAACATTTAATCTGCGTGCAATACAGCACTTTCGATGACAGCCACAACCGAAAGTGCGATTTATGCTATGTGGAAGTCGCAAAAGATTTTTCACTTAGGTGACATCTCATACGTAGTCCACATACGAAGCCACTGAGCTCTGCCGACCGATCTTTTCTACTGTTGCTGATTCTCTACTGACAACACAATACTCCTGCCTCCTCTTATACTTGCGAGTACAGTTCTCGTGACATCTAGTGGTCAATTCCGCATTATGTAGGATGTCCCCATTTTTGATCACGTAGTGTATATTATGAATAGTAGGGGTTCTATTGCGCTTCCGTGGGGCACATACGACGTTACATGCATTTTCATTGTAGAATCACGGTTCAGTGTAATTTTATGGCTTCTATTAACCAAAAAAAAAAAAAATGATTGAACCCATCCTATTTCTATGAAGATACTGCGTCTGATAACACCTTGTGAGTTGATAGTGCAGTACAGTATCTAATGTCTTTCCGATGTCTCGGAACACAGAGTCTTCAAATTCATCTGCAGCTAATGTTTGCAACATATTGTATGTGAATGAAGCAAATTTCGTTTCAAACGAGTGGCATTTCCTGAACAAGTGCTGATTTGTTAAATAACCTTGTTGTTCACTAGGTACATGACAATATTTAAACGTACGATATGTTGTAGGATACTGCAACAGATATACATTAGCGAAACTGACCTGTAATCCCGTGCTATATCTACAATATTAACACGCAAGCCGCCTTAGGGTGTATGGGGGAGGGTACTTTTAAAACTACTAATGTCTCCCCCTTCTCTCCTCCCCCCTCACCGCCACGCAAACTTCTTTTTGCGCTATTTCTAACAGAATTGATGGAGCTCTTTTCCAGTCTTGCGAGAGTATTTCATTGCGCAGGAGAACCCGAGCGAGCATGAGGTTCAAACAGAGCTAACAGTGCAGCACATAAAATCTACAAGGTATTCCGACAGATATCGAAGGGTGCTTTCATTCATGTAAAGAAATTACAATAAAGCACACCCCACGGCAGCAAGCGTTCATCTCTAACGTGTTACCCATTAGACACTATTTGGGTACCTATGATACAATTCCGTACTTCCCTCAGCACTTAATGTTGATTTTTTTTTTTTTTTTTTTTTTTTTTTTTTTTTTTTTTTTTACAGTGAGTACCAAAAGTGGCTGAGGTGTAGTATGGAGAAATCTGACGCTCGTAATGTTCCTGCATTTGATGGGTAACAGTACCTGAGAAATCCATGATAAGACATCGGCTGCTTATAGAAATGATTGTGTTTCTTATGACTATTGTGAGATGGAAGAGGAATTTGTAAACTGGCCACATGTTCCTGATGGATGAGTCAAGTGCAAAACTGAGCTGAGTATGTCAGGCTTTGAGTTTTTTGGGACTGTCGTGGACACATCCACACAGATCACGTTGTCAAGGGTCAGACTATCAATGAATGATAGCACAGAAATTTTCTGGACAAATTACGAGAAGCTCTGATTATGAAACGCGCTTTATGCTCTCCAGAAGCATTCGACTTCTGGATGACAATGCACCGGCTCATTCATCTTAACTGGCCGTTGAGAAAACGGGGGCATATGGCTTCGAGATCTTGCAGCATCCGACTTATTCTTCCGATCTCGAAACAAGTGACTTTTCTTGCTCCCAGAAATGACGATACTGTTGCGTGGTCTCCGATTTGACAACACAGATGACGTCACTAATTAAATGAATGAGTTGTTTAAAGAAAAATCCGCAGAATTCAACAATCAAGGCGTTTGTAAGATCAAGAAACGCTAGTAAAAATATATAAATTTGGATGATGACTACATGGAGAGTAATTAACAACATATCAACGCAAACACCCTACCACATTTTTAAGGGTGATAGTTTGAACTTTACGACATCCCCTCGTACGAGCGTACGGAATATAATACCAGATTTGTGATTGTTTTGAATAATTTGTAGAAAATAGAACTCATCGTGAGTTTTTCCCGGAAAGAAGTCCTCAGACATGAAAGTAGCTTGTGCGTACCCAAAGGCAGTGTTACAGCACTACTACTGTGTTTATGTTTTGTTTGTAGGCTTTCAACCATCCCCATGGACAAAAAGGTAAAAGGTATGATTAGGAGACTTTGGCGACCAAGAAACATGACCATTTTTGCCGATCCATCTTCCAGATAATGTTAGATTCAGAGTCTGTGTCACTGACGACTACAATGTGCAGGGGACCCGTCATGCTGGAAGAACAAACACATCCTTGTATGCAGGACTGTCGTTTTCAAGAAAATCTAGATGGGTCATTTAAGTAACACAACAGGCCCAATCAGTTGATTTTTTTTTGTAATACCAAACCACACAGTTACAGAGCAACGTCTTCAAAATGTCTCTCCATAAAAGGCACAACAGTTTTCGTTGGTCCACTGCTGTGAGTTACGAATATTACTGATACTGTCACACGTGAAGTTGGGTTCATCACTAAGCAGTATTAATGTTATTACTCGGTGATATGCAATTAGTCAAACACAAAATTCCAGTCGTCTACATTTATCCCCTATTCCATGGTGTTGGGAGCCACAGTCATCCATAGTTGTCAACTCTGAGACATTACCATGGGAACGTAAACCAAATAGCTGTAGTGAGGGACACAAACGAATGTCATTATTAAGTATGACATTTTATGCGCGACTAAACAGTTCCCATCTCAGGACGTACTCACTTCTCGGTTCGTATTGTTAATCCAACACGTTCCACTCTTGCAGCAAATCGAAAATCACTGTGCCATTTCTTGCATTCTCTTCGTCAAAGGGGTTGTTTACAAATTTCTTTCCGTTGCAATACTACGTTAAATCAGGCAGTTTATACTGTGAAGCGTTTACAAAACACTACTCCACCTACACCTTCAGAAACCTCTCAGACAGGTGGAGTAGTTGTCTTAGGCTGGATAACATCCCTGTCAATTAGTGTGCTACCATGTATTAGCTGCCGTTCGATCCAGCTCCGCTCCCGGACGGCACAGTTGAAAAAGCGAATGCCTTCTGTGAGAATCTAACGCGCGGCCCCTGGTTTGGGAAACAACTGAGCTAAGAAGACAGCACCTTTCTGTGTGTGGGATATCTAGCATCGTCACGTGACGATGCTGAATCTTACAGCCTGCGACCAGATATCGAATTAAGCACCCAGCTGGTACGGGAGGAGTCTACATTATGATTTTCCATCTCCCTTAATCGTTTCATTCTTAGGATCCACGCCGAATATCAAGTCACGTAAAATTTTCTGACTACACAATCCTGACATAGTGCACAGTTACAACGAATAGGTAGGCGTACTGTGACTCGCACATTTAATGACCTAGCTTTTCTGTCTGGCAGCAGGGCGACTGCATATCGCCCGGCCAAGAGCAGCCTTCTGTAGACAGACACCAAGTACAGTATCAAAGTCAAAGCATATACGCATATACAGAAAAGTAGTCGAACGTCTACGCATGGCAATTTTTCTATCCACGCTGTCGTTTGGAGAGTATTGACTATTTTTGTACTGTCATTGGGAGACCCAGTACCAACAGGGAATAACTACATCTGGCACATGGATTATTAATGCACACCGAAAAACATAAGAAGAAAGTGTGTATGGCACTCTGGCATCATTTAAACAGGGCCAAATGGTCACAGAAGCTGTGAATCTCCAGTAAAGACGACGTTTGTTGTTGCATTTGTTGACCGTAGTTGAAGGCGGCGATGAAAACGAATTCGCCCCGGGGGCTCAAACCACCAACCTTTTCCTTCACAGCTCAACGCGGTAGCCGAATGTGCCAAGTAAACAGTATTATTCGCATTTCTTGGTAATTTGCAGTTATCCAACGACGAAACTCCAATCGTCTGCCTTCATCTCCTTCTCGATGGTGCTAGAAGCCATAGCCGCCTACATCTGCGACAGCACGGAGACATTACCATGGAAACTAACACAATTCGCGTTATTTGATTCATAACTGTAGGCGCGCGTAGCAGCCGTGCTAAGGTCACATTAACGGTAAGGGACAATCTCTCGCCCTACGAACTATGAACGCGAATCCTACCTTGAGGCGAGGCACCGCTATAACGGTGTGAAGTCTCCGGCGTCTCGCCGCATCCTGGCTGTGCGTGCCTCCATAGGAAACAGGTGAGCATCGGCGGTGACCCGGGATCCGAGTGGGGCTGTCGACCCGCTATCGATTGCACTCGCGTACGAGACCGCGGCGAGCTCTCGATCCCACAGCCGGAAGCTGGCCCTCCCAGGCAGAGCACAGAGCAGCACGGTACATCTGGTACGCACCTAGACCTCGAGTGTCGGGGGGCGGGGGTGGGGGGAGGGGGCCGCCGCAGACCTCGCAGCAATAACGCAAACAGCACAGCCGTGCATAGCAACTGTGCAAAAACTCATTTGGGCTGAAAGAGAAAAGATAACTCATCCGGTGTTACATGAAAAACCAACTCAAGTATGGGATTAATAGTTGCAGTAGCAGTTTATTTACATCCATGGATCACTTTTTCAATGATATCGTACGAGTTGTGATATTACTTGTTCATCTCTGCTACTGTGAAACACTTCTCTACTACTGCAACCTGTGTACTGTACTAAAGGAAAAATATCGCTACGCCAAGGAGCATCTGAAAGATGATTTCTATTCAGATTTCACGCTTGACGAATCAGATTGGTGCCGGCCGCGGTGGCCGAGCGGTTCTGGGCACTTCTGTCCGGAACCGCGCGACTGTCACGGTCGCAGGTTCGAATCCTGCCTCGGGCATGGCTGTGTGTGATGTCCTTGGGTTAGTTAGGTTTAAGTAGTTCTAAGTTCTATGGGACTGATGACCTCATATGTTAAGTCCCATAGTGCTCAGAGGCATTTGAACCATTTTTGAGCATCAGACTGGTGCTAGTAGCGCCGCTACGGGTATGCCAATCAGGTTCACTTTAAATACATGCTGTAACGCTCGTGATCAGTACTTACCTTTGAGACTGGAAGTGGTGAGACGCCACTATCAGTACCCCACTGATTCTGAACGACGTTGTAAAAATGCTACGAACAGCTGAATGTTTCTTTTGCGATGTTGCAGAAATACTTGGCTGAAATGTAGCCACTGTACATAATAGCTGGCGGCTGTGTTCACGAAAATGTACGGTCGCAAGGAGACCAAACTGCGGACGGCCACGTGTCACTATCGAGAGGGTAGGCCATAGTGGTCAGCGTATGGCTCTGGCGCATCGTACTGCATCTGCAGCAGCAATCTGAACAGCACTTGGTACCACAGCTACGTCAATCTGGTGATTCGACCTGTTGTGCGCCATTCTTGATATCATTCCAAGGGGTGTCTTCCAACAGGATAACGCTCGCCCACATACCGCTGTTGCAACCCAACATGCTCTACAGAGTGGTGACTTGTTGCCTTGGCCTGTACCATCACCAGATCTGCCTCCAGTGAAGCACATATGGGGCACATTGGGGCGGCCACTCTAGCGTTATCCGCAAAGGGCATTAACTGTCCCTGTATTGACCGTCCAAGTGCAAGAGGCATGGAGCTTCATCCCATTAACCGACATGCTGCACCTGTACAGCACAATGCATGCATATCTGTATGCTTGCATCCAACATTCTGGGGGTACACCGGTCATGAGCGCACCAGCATTTCACATCTGCAATGACTTACGTCGCAGTCACGTTAACCTATCATCTTGTAATGTTCATCATTTAAATCTGTTTCGTAGACGAAAGTACTCACAAAACTTTATTACGATTTTGTTTTCGTCAGTGTTTTACGGCCGACCTACACACTGCAATAATCACATTATTACACTTTTCTCTGTTATAGTCCATGGATACAGAATGCAGTAAATAACTGAAGTGCTTATTTCAATAGTGGTACAAGTCCATTTTTGTTCATTCTGAGATACAGAGTCCTAAAGTTAAATGAGCGCTGAAAAATCTGCAGTTGAGATATCAGAAATATTCAAGTATATCTGCAGTTGAGATACCAGAAATATTCAAGTATATTGAATATTTCTGGTATCTGAACTGCAGATTTTTCAGCGCTCATTTAACTTTAGGACTCTGTATCTCAGAATGAACAAAAATGGACTTGTACCAGTATTGAAATAAGCCCTTCAACTGTTAGTGTTGTCAGTGTCAACAGTATTGACTGTTGTGGTCAAGTGCAGCACGTATATTAGTTCTAATGAAGTCGGGCTGTATTATGATAAATTTGCTAAATGCTTTCAATTGTAGTTTTATCCTTGTACTTACTAGCACAATGCAATCTTAATATTGCATACGGTAAATGGCACACATTATCTTCTTCAATGATCTGGCAAATGGAAGCAACTGTCGAGCCAGTGAACTATATCTTTCTTTTCTTTTTCTTGTATCTTTGTCCCGCATCGGCGCAGTGTCGACATGGTTATCAACGGTTGGGCGATGGCTGGGTGTCTTTCCTGTTCCCACCCCGTTACCACACCCCCCGGGACGGAATACTCACCCCATACTGTCTGCGTACTGTGTTATTGATGTGAAAGTGAGCGAAACTTTTCTGAATACTTGCAGATCGTATAGGTCAGGTACCAACCTGGCATCACACAGTGGATTTGGGAAACTGCCTAAAAACCACATCCTAGTTGGCTGAAACACCGACCCTCGACGTTAATTTTAATGTGGTCTGAAGCAGCAGAGGTTACTTATGCTTTTTCTGCCCTTCTGTTGACTGTCTTCGTGTGCCATGATCACAGAGGAGGGCAACATTAACATGTGTGTGAATAGAACGGCAAAGGCTCCCTCTAAGACTCCCCCTTCTCTTCGGAAACACCCTCGATGCCACCCACTCACTTCTGTTGAGCACGCTACAGTGTCGACACCAGTTCAGCCTGACAGCTGTTCTAGCGCCTGAGAGATAGGCTACCCCTTCGACACGCTTCGATGGCGTTTGCCTACCTTCAGGCGCCAGAGCATCCGCCAGGCCCCTTACAGAAGGACTGCACCGTCTGAATCAACAGTGTCAGAGGTTGTCAAGAATGTCTTCCTGCTGTTCATCGCACAGTGAAATGCTATCGACCGCCAAATGTGTGGGAATAAACGCCATGGTTTCATTGACGTCCTTTATGTAACCTCCTGAGGACCTTTACTGTCGATTCTGAGGGGCGGTGTGTCTGAATATTTGCTCGGCAAGCTGTAAGAAAGTCGCGTGATTTCAACACTGGATGTCGCAGTTCTGATCTCCATCGCACAGGCATGAAGGTAGGGGTGAAATGTGCGTAAGGGGGCTGTGACTACCTTCTCATCGTGTGACACGTTCACGGTCGTGACGGGCAAAATTGTGGTGAAATCTGGTGCTAATGTTACACCATTAATCCATCCCACAGCTAACATGAATTCCTGAGCTGTGGCCTTTTTTTTTTTTTTCATATGTAGATACCTTGCCGTTTGGAGCATCGCAGAACCCTAGGGTAACGTCGCAGCTCGCCACACTTTTGTACCATCACACATTTCACGTTTAGGCGTCACAACTGCAAGTAATTAAGGGCTTTGGAAAGGCGGTGTCCTTTAATTCTGTTGCGGAGTGTAGAAACTCATCACCAGCTGTCTCCCGTGCGAGCGCCACGCCAGCAGTGGACCCTTGCTGAGACGCGAGTGAGTCGCGTGGCGGGCGCGCCGGGCGCGCCGCCGCCGCCGCCGGCTCCGCCGTACATTAGGCGCGCTGCGGGGGCGGACACTCGGCCCGCCCGCCCCCGCCTCCGCCCCCACCGCCCCCAGGCTTGTTTATTGATTTAGCGCTTCCGCTGCCCCAGGCCGTGACGCCCGACTCGGCTCCGCACTGCCGGGACCCGCGCCCTAACACACGTCCCCGCACGCCGTCTTTTCTCTGCCCGTGCTGGCTGCTGCCAGCCGTTTACGGTATTACGATTCCTTTCCTTGGCCCGTCGCTGCCTTCTCGCACCAAAGGGAAACATTCATTCTACTTTGTGTCCGTAACTCGAGAAAGTCGAAATAGAAAGAACGGGGAGGAATGTAGAGTCCGTGCTATTACATCTATAAGGCGTAGTGAAATGAAAACGAGTGAGATAGCAAAAAAAAAGCCAAAAGTAATCGTCATAATTGTTAATACATTTATCGCACTGTGAAACAAGACGGTCGATGCCTTCATGAGAGCCGGCCGCGGTGGTCTAGCGGTTCTAGGCGCTCAGTCCGGAACCGCGTGACTGCTACGGTCGCAGGTTCGAATCCTGCCTCGGGCATGGATGTGTGTGATGTCTTTAGGTTAGTTAGGTTTAAGTTGTTCTAAGTTCTAGGGGACTGATGACCTCCGATGTTAAGTCCCATAGTGCTCAGAGCCATTTGAGCCTTCATGAGAGGCCGCTGTGGCCGAGCGGTTCTCGGCGCTCAGTCCGGAACCACACGGCTGCTACGTTAGCAGGTTCGAATCCTGCCCGGGCATGGATGTGTGTGATGTTCTTAGGTTAGTTAGGTTTAAGTAGTTCTAAGTCTAGGGGACTGATGAGCTCAGATGTTAAGTCCCATAGTGCGTAGAACCATTTGAACCTTAATGATAAAATGTTTATGCTTACCTTCGGAATCATGATCGTACAGCGTGACGACTACTGAACTATATGAAATAAAATCGTCGTAACTTCTGAACAGTTTGCGATATGACGTTCAAACTGCACTGTTGGCTGCAGTGCACGATGGGAACTATATAGTTTGGTTTAGCGATGAAGCCCACTTCCATTTGGATAGGTTCGTCAACAACACAACGGGTGCATTTGGGAGACTGAGAATCCGAATTTCGCAGTCGAGAAGTCTCTTTACCCTCAATTTGAAAGATGACTTCAAAAATGGCTCAAATGGCTCTGAACACTATGGGACTTCACATCTGCGGTCACCAGTCCCCTAGAACGTAGAACTACTTAAACCTAACTAACCTAAGGACATCACACACATCCATGCCCGAGGCAGGATTCGAACCTGCGACCGTAGCGGTCTCGCGGTTCCAGACTGAAGCGCCAAGAACCGCTCGGCCACCACGGTCGGCAAAGGTGATTTCGTTCCCATTCCCTAAAGTGACCCTGATTTCGACAAGATGTGGTTCATGCAAAAGGAGCTCGATCCTATCGAAGCAGGAGAAAGTTTGATGTCCGGGGGAGGAGCAATTTGGGAACCGCATTCTGACTCTGCAGTACCCAGAGGCCTCTAGCGTGGGCCTCGATGGTTTATAACCCCAAATCCATTGCTGAGCTGAAAACAGCCATTCAGGAGGTCATCGACAGCATCGATGTTCCGACACCTCAGCGGATCATGCAGAATTTCGCTATTCGTCTGCGCCACATCATCGCCAATGATGGAAGGCATATCGAACATGTCATTACCCAAATCTGAATATCTGTAGTGACGTTTACATTTTTAATAAAGCGTGTGAACGCCGTAGTTTGTTACTAATTTACGTTTTTACTTCATTTAGTTCAATAACTGTCATACAGTACTTCGGTGTACACTTCTTCATCCGAAGCAAATGGACGGCAGTTTCTTTCTTCAGAGCTCCAAAAATAATGGAAATCGCATGGGGAGTGATAGGGATTGTATGTAGGATGTGTACGGGCTTCCCAGCGAAACTTCGGAAACTTAGTCCCGTCCACATGTTGCCAAGTTTGCGTCGAGACAACCTTAGCAACATGTGGGCGGCACTACGCTGCAGAAGTTTGACTGAGAAGCCCGTACACATCCTCCGTGCAATCTCGATCTCTCCCCCTGAGATTTCCTTGTCTTCGGAGCCTTGCAGAAGACATTCGTGGCCGTCGGCTTGCTTCGGTCGAAGAAGTGCACACCTGGGTAATAATTATGTCTTCGTAGGCAACTCCATACACCTTCCCATGAAGGCGACACTCAGCTTGCCCTCTTTTCACATCATATAGTGCGAACCACGGATGAAGGGCAACACGAAGAATCCATATTCCTAGATTTCCGAAAGGCATTGACGCGGATTGCCCACTGCAAATTGTTAAAGAAGGGACGACCATATGAAATAGGTACCCAGGCACGCAAGTAGCTCGAAGACTTCTTAAGTGGTACGGCCCTGTACGCTTTCCTCGACGGTGAGCGTTCATCAGGGTTAAGGCTATTGTCAGGAGTGCCGCCGGGAAGTGTGGAAAGACCGCTCTTGTTCGCTATTTACACACGTGATCTGACGAACACTGTGAACAGCAGACTACGGCTGTTTGCTGATGATGCTGTTGTGTACGGGATGGTGTCGGTGTTAGTACCTGTAGGAGAAAACAAGATGTGCTGGACAAAACTTGTAGTTGGTGTTATGAGTGGCAGCTAGCTCTGAAATTGGAAAAAATATAACTTAATGCACACGAAAAATAAACCCGTATTCTTCGAATACATTATTAATAGCCTGCTGCTTGACACATTCACATCGATTGAATATATATGTCTAACGTTACAAAGGTATATGAAATTGAACGAGCTTGAAAGAATTGTAGTAGGGTCGGGAAATGTTCGATTTGGTTTATTGCGAGAATTTTAGAAAACTGTGGTACATTTGTAAAGGATATCTTGTACAGGTGTACAGAATACTAGTGCAGCCCATTCTTGAGAATGCTCGAGGGTTTGGGTTCCTATCAGGTCGTATTGAAGGAAGACATCGAAGCAACTCAAATGGGAGTCCCTTGAGAGAAGACGACGTTCTTTATGCGAAAAGCTATTGAGCAAATTTAGAAAACCGGCAACTAAAGCTCACTGTACAACGATTCTGCTGCCACTAACATTCATTTCGCGTGAGGACCAAGAAGATCAGAGAAATTAGGGCTGGTATGGAGGCATACAGACAGTCGTCTCTCCCACGCTCTTCCAATGGAACAGGAAAGGAAATGAATGGCAGTGGTATAAAATACCCTTAGCCATATACCACAGGGTGCTTGCATGTATCCACATAAATGTAAGTGCGGGGAGCAGTAGGGCGCTTCCAGTCCTGTCTTTGGACTACTAACTACAACAACGATCGTGATATTTGATGAGCTTACTTACATCGGATTATGTCTACACTACTGGCCATTAAAATTGCTACACCAAGACGAAATGCAGATGATAAACGGGTATTCATTGGACAAATACATTATACTACAACTGACATGTGATTACATTTTCACGCAATTTGGGTGCACACATCCTGAGAAATCAGTACCCAGAACAACCACCTCTGGCCGTAATAACGGCCTTGATACGCCTGGGCATTGAGTCAAACAGAGCTTGGATGGCGTGTACAGGTACAGCCCATGCAGCTTCAAAATGATACCACAGTTCATCAAGAGTAGTGACTGGCGTATTGTGACGAGCCAGTTGCTCAGTTGCTCGGCCACCATTGACCAGACGCTTTCAATTCGTGAGAGACCTGGAGAATGTGCTGGCCAGGGCAGCAGTCGAACATTTTCCGTATCCACAGAGGCCCGTACAGGACCTGCAACATGCGGTCGTGTATTATCCTTCTGAAATGTAGGGTTTCGCAGGGATCGAATGAAGGGTAAAGCCACGGGTCTTAACACATCTGAAATGTGACGTCCACTGTTCAAAGTGCCATCAATGCGAACAAGAGGTGACCGAGAAGTGTAACCAATGGCACCCCATACCATCACGCCGGGTGATACGCCAGGATGGCGATGACGAATACACGCTTCCAATATGCGTTCACCACGATGTCGCCAAACACGGATGCGACCATCATGATGCTGTAAACAGGACCTGGTTTCATTCGAAAAAATGACGTTTTGCCATTCGTGCACCTAGGTTCGTCGTTGAGTACACCATCGCAGGCGCTCCTGTCTGTGATGCAGCGTCAAGGGTAACCGCAGCCATGGCTGGCTGGCTCTGAGCACTATGGGACTTAACATCTATGGTCATCAGTCCCCTAGAACTTAGGACTACTTGAACCTAACTAACCTAAGGACATCACACAACACCCAGCCATCACGAGGCAGAGAAAATCCCTGACCCCGCCGGGAATCGAACCCGGGAACCCGAGCCGCAGTTATGGTCGCCGAGCTTATAGTCCATGCTGCTGCAAACGTCGTCGAACTGTTCGTGCAGATGGTTGTTGTCTTGCAAACGTCCCCATCTGTTGACTCAGGGATCGAGACGTGTCTGCACGATCCGTTACAGCCATGCGGATAAGATGCCTGTCATCTCGACTGCTAGTGATACGAGGCTGTTGGGATCCAGCACGGCGTTCCGTATTACCCTCCTGAACCAATCGGTTCTATATTCTGCTAACAGTCATTGGATCTCGACCAACACGAGCAGCAATGTCGCGATACGATAAACCGCAATCGCGATAGGCTACAATCCGACCTTTATCAAAGTCGGAAACGTGATGGTACGCATTTCTCCTCCTTAAACGAGGCATCACAACAACGTTTCACCAGGCAACGCCGGTCAACTACTGTTTGTGTATGAGAAATGGGTTGGAAACGTCCCTCATGTCAGCACGTTGTAGGCGTCGCCACCAGCGCCAACCTAGTGTAAATGCTCTGAAACGCTAATCATTTGCATATCACAGCCTCTTCTTCCTGTCGGTTAAATTTCGCGTCTGTAGCACGTCATCTTCGTGGTGTAGCAATTTTAATGGCCAGTAGTGTATTATTGCACTGATCATGTTTACTATTGGATCTTTGTTGCACATTAAGCACAAACATTAAATTAACAGAATTTTGAATAACTTTACTTCAAAGTCCGCGTCAGCCATGGAACAATGTTTTCTTTGTATCGAATATTATATTGAACAATTATGTCAATGTAGCAGCTACGATGGCTGTTCGGAAAGTAAGGTCCGATCGGTCGTGAAATAGAAACCACAGTGAAAACGAATTTTTTTTATTCCCAACCGTTAACCACGCTTTCCAGCTACCTCTATAAATAGTCGCCGCTCTGACTTAAACATTTGCCGTGGCGTTGTGCAAAGTGTCCAGTACCCTCGTCACGGAAAACAGCCGGCTGTGCTTTCCGCCAATGCTCTGCACTGGTCTGCCTTTCATTGTTGGTGCCAAAATGTAGTCTTCGTAGCCAGCGCTTCATATCAGCAGAGATGAACAACAGAGGGAGCCAATTAAGGGGTGTATCGTTTGTGATCAAACGCTTCCCATCGAAAATGCTGCAGGAGCGTCTTCATTGCCCCTTGCAGAAGGTGGCTGAAAATTGTCTTGAAGAAAGAAACACATGACATCTATGTTATGTGAGCTGCATAGCTTCAGGAGAACTCTCTCACCAGATCCACGTACTTGGTGGGAGACACTGTTGTTTTAGGCATTCCTTTGTAATCATTTTGCGCTCTGAACTGGAAAGAGCAACGTGAAGCGATCGAGAGGCACACTAGAGACACTGCCGAAGACATCCGTACAAAGGTCCATCGGTTTTTCACAGTGGTTTTCGTTTCGCGTCCAATCGGACCTTACTTTCCGAGCATGTCTCGTATTTAGCCAGACTTCATAACGAGCCTAATGTGATTTATTAGCGACCTTGCATGAAATCATAAAGACGATTGCAGTTAAATCGGTAAAACTATAAAAATCACTAGAATCAAACCGAAGTGTATGTCGACGTAGAAAGTTAAAGGACTGAACTCCTACTACAAGTCCCTGGGACACCTGATAGTTTAATACTTACACGTCAGTGATTGCGTGTCCTTTTCCAGTTCGTTCCTCAGTGACTGTATCAGAAGATTCGCCTGACATTTCCACGACAACAATGAGTTGAACGTTATCCATCAACTTGCTCATTTTTCTTTCATACTCCTTTTCGAAAACTAATATCTAGCCACTTGCGCACGCGCTCGCTTCTTTTCCAATTTGCGCAGCCATTCACAAAATTCATTAAAAACTCGTAATAAGCGCACAGTGTTCTCGTAACATCGCTCGCTGTTCCTTCTCTCGCATGCTGTCAACGCGTTGAGCCTCTATCTCGAGACTAATGAATCCTTTGTGTGTTAAATTAACCACGAAATCGAATCTTTTACGACCCACATACGTCGAATGATGGCTTTCCTCTTTTTTAATCCCATGAAGATTGAGCAGGGTACTCTAATTTCCTCTTTAAAGCCTTAAATACAATGTTCGCCTAAAATGTTATAAACACCTCATTTCAGCAGCATGTTTTTTTTCTGACTTGTACAAGTTATTCAAAAAAAAAGTGTCCTCTGTTCTTACAAGGTGTAGTACTTTCGGTGACCACAGTGAGTGACGCAACTAATAAGATTCCCAGGCAGTACTAATAAATGACACATCATCACAAAAAAACACAGAAAATGAAGCCATTTACAAAGAGTGTCCTCGTGGATGAATTAACATAAAGAAATTTTTTATAGACAAGATTGCGTTCAAAACTACAATTTCGACAGGTAAGAAAGTCATCTTCAGATATTCAAAAACTTCTTTGGCTATACGTCATATTCCATTTCCGTTCATTATTCATGACATGTTAACATCTTAGTGGAGAGTGTATTGCACATTCCACACAAGTTTGTCAATGGAAGTTACAAACAGGTCTGTCACAAGTAAAAATATGCGCTGCTAAAATGAACATTGTGGAACTTTGCTTGTCTACATACCCCTTTGATGCTAGTCAGTTGTTGAAATCCAAAGTTCACATCTATACCAATGTTTTACATGACGAGTGAAGCACGTCTTGGAACCTTCGCACTTGAAATACATAGTGCAGCTGGCTATTAAAAAATTTCTTTAAAGTACGTACAGATCGCTTCTTCTCATTTCTTATTATGGGAAACTTCAATCAAATTCCATAAAGATGAACCCAAAAAAATTGTAAACTTCCCGCTTTTTGGTTTACAAGAGAAATTGTAAGTCTCTGAGATTAGTACGAAGTGTGTGAGAAAAGTAATTAGACTGATTTTTTTATCTACCATAGATTTCTTTTCTTCTTTTTTTTTTTTCAAACAACAAAATTGTTCCCTTCAAAGTAGTGCCCTTCAGCAGCTATATCGGCGGAGTCGTTGTTCCCAGTCTTGAGAGCATTTCTGAAATGCTTCAATTGGAGTGAGGGCGACGTCCTTTTCGAGGAACGCTATTGAGAAGATTTCGAAAACCAACATTTGAAGTTGTCTGTCGAACGATTCTACTGCCGCCAACATACATTGAGCCTAAGGACCACGAAGACATGAGAGATTAGGGCTCATACGAAGGCATACAGACAGTCGTTTTCCCTCGCTCTATTTTCGAGTGGAACAGGGAAGGAAATGACAGGAAGTGGTACAGAGAACCTACCGTCCGTCACACACCGTACGGTGGCCCGCAAAATATCTGAGTAGATGTAGATGTAGACCTCTGACACGTCGGTCACATGCTTTCGAATTTTCTCCAGAGCCCGAAAATGACATCCTTTTAAGACAGTTTTCAATTTCGGGTAAAAAGTCACGAAGACTCAGATCAGGTGAACAGGGCAGCTGTGGACCGTCAGATATGCCTGATTAAATCGTTATTTTTATTCTGTTTTATGGTTTTATAGACGAGATTAGCATATATTCTTGGTTTTCAAATGATTTATTGAAATGTCCGTTGACACTAAACTCGCCTAGTGTGTGTATTGTCGTGTTGTAATATGTTAGTAAAGAGCTATAGCAAATTTGCTGTTGCATTCTCTTGAGTCCATTGAAAATCACCGTGTTTGTTTGCAGGTTGTTTTGGCAACCTCCCCTGCGCATCTTCAACTCCATGTCGACGTAGTGTTGCTGAAACGTTCTGTCGTAATTAGAATGACTAGAAAGAGTAATATTTACGTTTCACTCTCACCTTATTATTTATCAAAAATGAGCATTCGTTTATTTCTTCCTTGAATACAACTTTTACTCTTACTGTCGAGTTGTAATACGTACGTAAGTTCTTTGGAAATATCACAAAATCAAGGTTCCACCTGCGTGTAACCTACCAGGATCACAGTGACCGATTGATGTCGAGGTGGGTGGAAGAAAGGGTTCTGGCTGTGACTGCTGGCTGCCGACTTGGTGACTGCTGCAGTTCGAACTACGCTGACTGGAGCTGTGACTGGAACTGTCTTGCTTGCGGCTGGGCAGTGTCCTGCGTACATGACCAGCAGACGGATACCTGTTCTGCATTCACGTGACTGGCAGATGCAAAGTGATACCTACGAATAAAGCTGCCGATGGTGATACGCACACCATGGGTGGCGAGGCTGGCGTCACATGTTTCTCTTGGTGGCCGATGGACGCTACCTCCTAAACAGACCAGCGTGTTTTTGTGAGATAATGTACTGACATGTAATTCTGCACGTCCTGTGGTTGATACGTTGCGTCTGCCTGCCCACACTGTATCCTGTGGTTCTGTTCAAATGGCTCTGAGCACTATGGGACTTAACAGCTGAGGTCATCAGTCACCTAGAACTTAGAATTACTTAAACCAAACTAACCTAAGGGCATCACACACATCCATGCCCGAGGCAGGACCGTAGCGGTCGCGCGGTTCCGGACTGAAGCGCCTAGAACCGCTCGGCCACCCCGGCTGGCTGTGGTTCCGTAGCGCGGCAACTGGCCAGTCTCAGCTGCGTAGTTGCAGGCGATCGCCTAGGGTACAGTAGTACTGGACAAAACAAGAAACGAAGAACTGTGAACACGTGAGGAGCAGCCCAACGCAAACTGAGCACCTGCCACAATTGGACCATGGAATGATTCCATTCAAAATTAATCACCACGGACTTTACGGTATTTATCCCATTGGGAGATGACACGATCAATTCCTATTTCATAGAACGTGGTCGGCCACTGAAAGATCCACAAGCACACTCACTCTTGCACTTCCTCGTCAAACTGAAACTGGCATCTCCGCGTATTTTTCTTCGGGTCACCAAAGATGTGAAAATCACACGGCCAAAGACCTGGACTATACAGAGGATGTTTCAGTGTTTCCTAACTACACTGCAGAAGCGTAGCCTTCGTCCGATTGTCAGTGTGAGAGCGAGGATTGTTATGCAACAGGATGATTCCGTTCGACAGCATTTCTGGGCGTTTTGACTTTATGGCGCGTCGCAGTTCGTAAGAAGTGCGTTCAAAGTGCTGCGCTTTGATTGTAGTTCCACGATCGAGTGCTCGACTAGCAGAGAAAGCCTGTAGTCGAAGAAGAAGGTGATTATGACCTGACCGGAACTTGTGTGAACAACTATGGACTCAATTGGTGGGGGTGATGTGGGATGTTTCCACTGCCGGCATTGTTATTTGCCCTCGGGCTCTAAATGGTGGCACCACGTTTCATCCCATGTGACAAAACGGGACAAAAACACCCGCCCTTGCTCGTGACACTGCAGCAGATGGCTCAGGCTTGACGCCACTCAGTCCATTCCTTGCCCTCCCTCAGGTGATGCAGCGCCCGCTACGCACAAATTTTACAGTAATGCAAGTGGGCTTTCATGACAGCATGCACAGTGACGTGGCTAATGCCGACTTGAACATGAATTTCATCCTCCCCAGATAGAGCCTTCAAGCTGCTCCATCACATCACAGATGAAGGCTCGACCGGCAAGTCCTGGGCAGGATAGTCTTGCATCCTTTCCAGAATCTCCTCTGCCGCTTATGCACACTTGTCCTTGACGTGCAGTGTTCTCTGCACCACACAGAGGACATGCGACGATGAATTTCACGTACTCCGGCAACCTCGCTACCAGACCGGCAAACCTCTCTGCTCTTCTTTGCTTGCCTCCATATCAACAACTGGACGAACACACTAGGCCAGTCCGCCAACAACCAAGGTCATAATTCAACAACTGCGGCCACCTTCCCGTACCACAACAATGACAGTATCGAAACATATGGACAGTGGGGACACCTGTGTCGCATACTGTGTTATGGTGGATGTTCGGTTTTCATTTCATTGTCCCTTATATTTCCGGAAGTAACTACTTGTCGAGATATGTCCCATTTTATACTCATTTCGAGTATGTCACAATTGAATGATGTATGCTGCATCCTGTTGACATTCAGTACTCATTTCTCACTGGTTAATTTTGTCTCGGTACTTATTCGTGTATCAGCGATACTTTTGTTAAACACTGCACTTGCAACCGTCTGCTACCATGGGGAGCCACCATACTTTCTATGCCTAAACAACAGAAACGAGTCTCATCTACTGTGCTGCATATTATTCTCTAGAAAACTTTATGGCACCTCGAGAGCTTCCCTGAGTGTCATTTTCGTTTCCTGCTGCAATATATTTTCACATCATCTGAAATTTATGAAGGGTTGTCATATGTAAAAATAACTCCGCTTTTCGCAGCTTCCACCGCAATGCAATATATGCTCCACCAACCTTTGTTGCAGTAGGAGCACTTGATTAATTTTTGTAATGCATTCCACTCTTCCCGTATGTGAAATTAATCTTCTCTATGGTATTTCATTACAGCTGTTGGATGAAACATTGGTTCTCTCTTCCTCCGCCCTCTCTCTCTCTCTCTCTCTCTCTCTCTCTCTCTCTCTCTCTCTCACACACACACACACACACACACACACACACACACACAAATACACACTCACAGACAAAAACACAAACATACAAATCCCACCGAAAAATTCGTTTTGCTTTTCCATTCCGTAGTCAGTCTGACCGTCCTTCCTTAAATGTGCGCATTCAGTCGCGAGTAGACCATCTCACGAACGCGTTTCTTCCAAATGTGTACCTTGCTCGAGAGCATTTCGTGAGCCACTCTGAGGAGCTACCTCTGTCAGTTTTTCTTGCTATCCCAAAGGAGCGCTAACGCTCAGTTTCTACATCTACATCTACATCCATACTCCGCAAGCCACCCGACGGTGTGTTCAAAAAATGGCTCTGAGCACTATGGGACTCAACTGCTGAGGTCATTAGTCCCCTAGAACTTAGAACCAGTTAAACCTAACTAACCTAAGGACATCACACACATCCATGCCCGAGGCAGGATTCGAACCTGCGACCGTAGCAGTCTCGCGTTTCCAGACTGCAGCGCCAGAACCGCGCGGCCACTTCGGCCGGCCGACGGTGTGTGGCGGAGGGTACTTTGAGTACCTTTATCGGTTCTCCCTTCTATTCCAGTCTCGTATTGTTCGTGAAAAGAAAGATTGTCGGTATGCCTCTGTGTGGGCTCTAATCTCTCTGATTTTATCCTCATGGTCTCTTTGCGAGATATACGTAGGAGAGAGAGCAATATACTGCCTCCTCGGTGAAGGAATGTTCTCGAAACTTCAACAAAATCCCGTACCGAGCTACTGAGCGTCTCTCTTTCAGAGTCTTCCACTGGAGTTTATCTATCATCTCCGTAACGGTTTCGCGATTACTTAATGATCATGTAACGAAGCGCGCTGCTCTCCGTTGGATCTTCTCTGTCTCTTCTATCAACCCTATGTGGTACGGATCCCACATCGGTGAGCAGTATTCAAGCAGTGGGCTAACAAGTGTACTGTAACCTACTTCCTTTGTTTTCGGATTGCATTTCCTTAGGATTCTTCCAATGAATCTCAGTCTGGCATGTACTTTACCGACGGTAATTATATATGGTCATTGCATTTTAAATCACTCCTAATGGCTACTCCCAGATAATTTATGGAATTAACTGCTTCCGGACGATGACCTGCTATATTGTAGCTAAATGATAAAGAATCTGTCTTTCTATGTATTCGCAGCACATTACACTTGCCTACATTGAGATTCAATTGACATTCCCTGCACCATGCGTCAATTCGCTGCAGATCCTCCTGCATTTCAGTACTATTTTCCATTGTTACAACCTCTCGATACACCACAGCATCATCTGCAAAAAGCCTCAGTGAACTTCGATGTTATCCACAAGGTCATTTATATATTTTGTGAGGAGGAACGGTCCTACGACACTCCCGTGCGGGTACACCTGGAATCACTCTTACTTCAGAAGACATCTCTCCATTGAGAATTACATGCTGCGTTCTGTTATCTAGGAACTCTTCAATCTAATCACACAATTGGTCTGATAGTCCAAATGCTCTTACTTTTTTCATTAAACGACTGTGGGGAACTGTATCAAACGCCTTGCTGAAGTCAAGAAACACGGCATCTACCTGGGAACCCGTGTCCATGGGCCTCCGAATCTCGTTGACGAATAGCGGAAGCTGGGTTGCACACGAACGTCTTTTTCGAAATCCACGATGATTTCTACAGAGTAGATTTCTAGTCTCCAGAAAAGTCATTATACTCGAACATACTACGTGTTCCAAAATTCTACAACTGATCGACATTGGAAATATAGGTCTATAGTTCTGCACATCTGTTCGACGTCCCTTCTTGAAAACGGGGATGACCTGTGCCCTTTTCCAATCCTTTAGAACGCTACGCTCTTCTAGAGACCTACGGTAGACCGCTGCAAGAAGGGGGCCAAGTTCCTTCGCGTACTCTGTGTAAAATCGAACTGGTATCCCATCAGGTCCAGCGGCCTTTCCTCTTTTGAGTGATTTTAATTGTTTCTCTATCCCTCTGTCGTCTATTTCGATATCTACCATTTTGTCACCTGTGCGACATTCTAGAGAATGAACTACAGTGCAGTCTTCCTCTGTGAAACAGCTTTGGAAAAAGACATTTAGTATTTCGGCCTTTAGTCTGTCATCCTCTGTTTCAGTACCATTTTGGTCACAGAGTGTCTGGACATTTTGTTTTGATTCACCTACCGCTTTGACATAAGAAGGAACTACAGTGCAGTCTTCCTCTGTGAAACAGCTTTGGAAAAAGACATTTAGTATTTCGGCCTTTAGTCTGTCGTCCTCTGTTTCAGTACCATTTTGGTCACAGTGTGTCTGGACATTTTGTTTTGATCCACCTACCGCTTTGACATAAGACCAAAATTTCTTAGGATTTTCTGCCAAGTAAGTACATAGAACTTTACTTTCGAATTCATTGAACGCCTCTCGCATAGCCCTCCTCACACTACATTTCGCTTCGCGTAATTTTTGTTTGTCTGCAAGGCTTTGGCTATGTTTATGTTTGCTGTGAAGTTCCCTTTACTTCCGCAGCAGTTTTCTAACTCGGTTGTTGTACCACGGTGGCTCTTTTCCATCTCTTACGATCTTGCTTGGCACATACTCATCTTACGCGTATTGTACGATGGTTTTGAACTTTTTCCACTGATCCTCAACATTATCTGTACTTGAGACAAAACTTTTGTGTTGAGCCATCAGGTACTCTGAAATCTGCTTTTTGTCACTTTTGCTAAACAGAAAAATCTTCCTACCTTTCTTAATATCTCTATTTACGGCTGAAATCATCGATGCAGTAACCGCTTTATGATCGCTGATTCCCTGTTCTGCGTTAACTGTTTCAAATAGTTCAGATCTGTTTGTCACCAGGAGGTCTAATATGTTATCGCCACGAGTCGGTTCTCTGTTTAACTGGTCAAGATAGTTTTCAGATAAAGCACTTAAAAAAATTTCACTGGATTCTTTGACTTTGCCACCCGTTATGAACGTTTGATTCTCCCAGTCTATATCCGGCAAATTAAAATCTCCACCCAGAACTATAACATGGTGGGGAAATCTACTCGAAATATTTTCCAAATTATCCTTCAGGTGCTCCGCCACAACAGCTGCAGAGCCAGGGGGCCTATAGAGACATCCAATTGCCATGTCTGAGCCTCCTTTAACCGTGACCTTCACCCAAATTATTTCACATTTCGTATCTCCTAAGCAAGAAGGGGGGCAAGTTCCTTCGCGTACTCTTTGTAAAATCGAACTGGTATGCATGGCAGTGTTATGTGCCCGTAAGTGCCAACGCGCCCACGGGCAGTGTGGCTCATAGAACGCTCAGGTGAGGTTTAGCTGCATTCGAAGCTTGTCACGTACCAGACAACTCGTTAATCGTATGCTCGCTGAAATCCCTTTTGCATCGACGCCACCCCGTACAGTGCTTAGAAAACAGCTAGCTACAAAGACTGCCTCTTCTATGGACAGACTGCGTCGCACAGGCCGCGGATGTGCCCGCATAGTATTCCGAACACGTCCGCGCCGTGCCGGAACACAATGGCGCGTCTGTGGCCGGCGAAGAGAAGTTGGTCGCGAGGCGGCCGCGTGGGCGTGTGCGGGCGTGGGGGAGGGGAGTGGCATTGTCACCGGCGACGCCGGCGGCGCTGTCCCAATTAGCCGTGCACAAGTCTGCGAGCGCCATCCTGCGCCTCACAGGCTGTCCCCAAAGTCCAGGGACGGTCTAAGTGGATTACAGTGCGAGAAACGCGTAGCACGTACTGAGGCAAACAATGTGCCACTGCGGACCAACTCATACGGTAGGACTCCAGTTTGCATCGTTACGCAGGTCAACAACCCTACTGAATCTGGTACATGATACTCCAGTTCTTAGCTATATTTGGTCGAAGACACTCCTAAATATATGAAGGAATTTAAAATACCATCAAAATTAATCAGATTAGTTAAAATGTGTATAGACAAAACTTTATGTAACATAAAGACATCGGTAGGAGAAACTGAAGATTTTAAGGTGTACACTGGACTCAGACAAGGGGATGCCATTTCACCTATTTAGTTAACCTTGTCCTAGAGAAGATCGATAGAGAATTTTCTAAAACCAGTCCACAAGGGATCCAGCTACAGGATGTGAACATTATGCAGGTTTCGAGAGGGTGCGTTTCTGGATGAGGTATCGAATATATTGATTCCTCCTACTTATAACTCCCGAGGAAATCACGAATGTAAAATTAGAGAGATTCGAGCGCTTTCCGGCAGTCGTTCTTCCCGTGAACCATACGCGACTGGAACAGGACAGGGAGGTAATGACAGTGGCACGTAAAGTGCCCTCCGCCACACACCGTTGGGTGGCCTGCGGAGTATAAATGTAGATGTATATGTAGATGCTGTAGCACGAATAAGTAGTTCCAAAAGGGAATTAATGAGAATGATGCAAAATTACTACAAGATTGCAGAGAAAACAGGATTACATGTTAATGAAGAAAAGACTGAATACCTGCCCATGAGTAAGAAAACTAGAAAAGATGCACCTCTGACTGTAGATAGATTCAATTTCAAGACTGTTGACCACTTCAAGTACCTAGGAAGTCTTTTTAGTAAAAAAAAAAAAAACAGAATCGATATAGAAATAGATGCCCGATTATCAGCAGCAAACAAGACACTTTTTAGTTTCATCAAAATTCTAAAAAAAAGATCACTTAGCAGTAACTTCAAAATCCTCTTATATCAACCGACCATTATACCTGTGATGTTATATGGATGTGAAATATTAATATTTAGAAAGAAAGATGAAGAAAACTGTTAATATTCAAAAGAAAAGTACTAAGGAAAATTTTTGGACCTGTATACGACGAAAATAACATCGAATGTAGAATAAGAAGAAATGAAGAATTAAGAGAGCTGTACAAACACCGTAACATCGTCGAAGTGCTCAAGAAGAGAAGGTTGAATTGGGCAGGCCATATAACAAGAATGACAGGAATAGATTACCTAGAATGGCATTCACCAGAAGCTGTAACAAAAACAGAGTTCTCTGTTTCTATCTCTGTCTTTCTCTTCTGGGTCCTAAACACTACTCCCACTCTGCATTACTTCTTCCTGTACCTCAAAAAATTGCCGTGATGGTAACATTACAAAGGCTACATTTTATAAGGAAGCTTAGCTAATTCTGTTTATTCATAACTGACTGCCTTGACCGCACGTTACTATATAATTACCAATATCGTAGACTCATTTATAGAGCAGGAATTGCTCCTGTCAGTGAATGCATATCTGTCTCAACCAGGTTCTGATCGATCTTTGTGTTACGAATACATAGTCTGTTATGAATCCCATATGTCGCAAAAGGCCCTTGCCCACAAGCCACATAAAACTACAAGTTTTCATTGGTCCAGACAGCTTAGAAGTGCGACAGTGGAGCGTAGTGAGGTCGCACAAGTCGCCATTTGCCTCGTTTCAAATCCTGCGAGGAGTCGAATACAACGGTGACCTAATGAAACGTTTAACCCTTAGTGTACGGAGGGTGTAGTTCATATCGAAAATGGTTCTGTGATGTTTTGTGAATGTTTTTCGTCCATAACTTTAGCGTGAACATAATACAGGATGTTTGTTTCAACACTCTCGATGGCCAAGTGTTGTTCTTTATGTATTTTCATGATGACTTTGCTGTGCTGTGGACCCTTCCGTCTTCCAAGATGACATCAGCCATGTTCACAAGGCTGTACACACACGTTCCTGCTTTTACGAACACTCATCCACCACGACGCATCTCAATTGATTTTCTAAAGATCTACAAATTAATCCAATATAAAATTACCGAGACTATTTGCGACAGCGGATGAAACATGCCAATTGACATCCCAGCAGTTTGTTGGGTGTACATACGAGGTGCGGCTAGAAAAAAACCGGACTGATGCTGGAAAAAACATTTATTTACAATTATTTACAATTTCATGTTATCTCCTTCAATGTACTCTCCTCCTCGGTCTCTACACCGCTCCATACGAATTTTCCACTGTTCATAGCAATGCTGCAGATCAGTTTCGGTAAGTCCATACATTACTTCCGTCGCTTTTTCTTTTACTGCTTCAACAGTCTCAAATCTAGTTTCTTTCAAAGCTGACTTGACTTTAGGGAAAAGAAAAAAGTCACAGGGGGCCAAATCAGGTGAGTAGGGTGGATGATCTAAGATGGGAATGTTGTGTTTTGCCAAAAACGTCTTCACTGACAACGCACTGTGAGCTGGGGCATTGTCTTGGTGAAGGATCCATGACTTTTTTCTCCACAAATCGTTCCGTTTTCTCCGTACTCGCTCACGTAGGGTAGCCAGGACACTAATGTAGTAATGCTGATTCACTGTTTGTCCCTCTGGTACCCAATCAATGTGCACAATCCCTTTGATGTCAAAAAAAAAAAAACAATCATCATTGCCTTGAATTTCGATTTTGACATTCGTGCTTTTTTTTGTCGTGGAGAACCAGGAGCTTTCCAATGCATCGATTGGCGTTTAGTTTCGGGGTCGTAAGTAAAAAACCACGATTCATCGCAAGTAATAACATTTTGTAAGAAGGTGGGATCACTTTCAATGTTTTCCAGGATGTCAGAACAAATCATTCTTCGGCGTTCCTTCTGTTCAATTGTGAGACACTTTGGAACCATTTTTGAACACACTTTGTTCATGTTGAAACTTTCATGAAGAATCTGCCTAACACTTTCCTTGTCAACTCCTGTTAACTCAGACACTGCTCTGATTGTTAAACGGCGATCTTGTCGAACAAGTTTACCGATTTTTTCAATGTTTGCATCAGTTTTTGCTGACAATGGTCTGCCAGTGCGAGTGTCATCACTGGTGTCTTCGCGGCCATCTTTAAATCGTTTAAACCACTCAAACACTTGTGTTCGCGATAAACAATCATCGCCGTACACTTGTTGTAACATTACAAACGTTTCACTTGCAGATTTTCCTAGTTTGAAACAGAATTTGATGTTAGCACGCTGTTCTTTCTGTACACTCAACATTTTCCGACGCACAGACAAAACGTCAACTACTTAAAACAGACGCCACGGGCAGACTGAGTGCAGGAGGCAGATGAAACTCGAGCAGTAGGCGGAGCGAGAGTCACGTGACAGGCCACGCGACTTTCAGCCTGATTGCATTCGTTTTATTGTTTCACCAGTACTAGTCCGGTTTTTTTCTAGCCACACCTCGTAGTCTAGTCACGAATGAGTGACCTAGTTGGATATTTCCTACCTGAAGAAACTTGTGGACTCCCTTGCTCTTCAAATTGAGGCGATTATCAAGTCTATAGGCCGTATAATACTGTATTAGCTTGATGCCTCCTGAACGTGGTAATCTGTTGTCCAGTGTGCTCAGCAACTGACATCCCAGCCACGACTCAGTTTTGTAGAGCATTTGCATGGACTGATCGATTTCAGGAGATGAAATTCGTCGGAAAAACCAATATTTTCAGACTACATACTGAAGCGTCAACATAACCGAATGTAGGCATTCTGTGGAAATCGTACTAGGAAGGCCACGTAATGTTAAGAATCGGAACGAGCAAACGGCAATTACTAGCTACGTGGCTAGCTGACATATCTGTCAGTGCGGAATTACCTAACGAATTTCTTTCCTACTAATCAGTATCTGAACTATACGCTGTCCCAGACACAATATTATGCCCTGGCTTTATCAGTACACGAGAAAAATTAAATGTACATATTGTAAAAAATTAAATGTACGTATTGTATCAGTATACGAGAAAAATTAAATATACATATGGAATTTGCGGCTGGGAGGTTTTTTATTTGAAGCTACTTTGATGGATTTCGAGTCGACGATGATAAAATGATGATGAGGACAAGAGACACAGCCAGTCCCGAGCGGAAAAAGTTCCCAGCCCGACCAGAAATCTAACCTGGGGCCTCTTATAGAAAGTCATTAATGCTAAGCAAAAGGCCATGAACAGCTGCCTCACTATGTTTAATGTGCTTGCATACCAAATCATTTAGACATGTGAAGGTACACTGACGAAAGTGATAAATGTTACAACATGAACGCCTTTAGCAAATGCCGCCCATCTGATACTGTAATATTTCGAGGGCTGTGGGCTATGATGATTAAAATTATATAGTTATTGGATTTTATTCTCAGTACAGTCAAAAGCCATACCTACGGTTGAAAAAGGTGTGAATTCGTGATGGCTGTCGGATGTCTAAGAATACTGGAATTTGCGGATGGAGATGGCAATACGTGATGCCCAGAGAACATACTTGGGCAATTTCTCAGTATCTGTCGATATTTGAGAAATGTGGAATCATTGGCAAGAAGGATATGGGGGCATCATACCGTTAAGTTGCACAGTCATTTGGCTGTAGTGCAGTGACTGCTTAATGCATGGTGACGACATGGACTCAGCACAGTCTGGCGAGAGGAATAGGCACGACAGAAGAACTACATCACCAGACGTAGGATTTGACGTATAGACGGGTGGCAAAAGCTGAAATCCTGGCAGAGGTTACAGGCAGTGCTTCACCACGAACCATCGCGAACAGATTACTGGGAGATGGGTTGAGATCTCGAGTTGCGACGCGTCGTTTACCACTAATACCATACCACAAACAACAGAAGAATTGCAGCCCAAAGCAGTTGGGACACTGAGCCGCATTCTGTGGCATTCAGCGATGAGTTGTGTGATGGTCAGATCAGCGCCAGCGTGTCCGTTCACGATCTTCTGAAGGGTTACAGGAAGCAGAGAATTTCGTAGCCCATACTTGTCCTAGTTTGCAGTCATACTGTGAAGAATTACCACGTATGACAACAGTGCTGATTTGGTAATTTTTGATGGGAGGCTAAGTTCTTTTTAGTGTGCGGGAAGAATCGCAAAATCTGTTATCATGCCATTCACGATAACGGTAAGAAATGGAATATTTCAGCAGGATAAGGGAACATCTCATACCGTAGTTCATGTTACGAACTGACCTCGACTTATCTTTTCGATCCCCTGATTCATCACACATAGAGCACATCTGGGACGCACTGAGGAGACGCATAGTTTCATTCCAACCTCCAACTAGCAGTCTTTATTAGAAGATCAAACATATGTTTCAGGTATGGTGAACAATTCCTCAAAATGAGATTCGGAGGCAGTTTGCTTCCATGCCACAATGAATACAAGAGTGTATTCGAGTGCTTGTGGATAACTTCGTATAGTGAGTGCCCCTATGGGTGGTAAAAGCCTAGACGTGGGGAAAGTGGTATTGGCGGGGGCCTGGGCAGGCGCTGTAAAGGAAAGGCCCTGCACTGCAGGGAAGTGCCATTCTAAAGTGAAGCCTACACTCACATTTTTTTGTGAATATTAAGCGGGGCTCCATCACACCTATACGTGCATGGTACCCATTCAGAAAGTCTGTAACGTCTGCTTTGGTTAGTATCTAACAAGAATTCCGCCGAAAATGCAGCGATTTATTTTCGCCTCGCTTGTTAACCATTTGTAACTTCAAGGGAAGTGTCAGGAGTGGAGAATTTTGAGCAAAACCTACACATTTCTCTTGTTGAAATGTTAAAATTTCTTTTTCCAACACTCAGAGGAGTTTACAGAGTCTCACTTCACTAACAAGTTTTGCACAAGCAATTGCGAGAGAATTGTGAAACTGTGGTTTATTAAGTTTATTAAATGAGGAATTGAGGAGAAGTAAGGTCAGCATCTTATGAAAAAGCACATCCTCGGTACAAAACAAGCGTGTAATGACTTCACTTAAAAATTGCTCTGAGAACTATAGGACTTAACATCTGAGGTCACCAGTCCCCTAGCCTTAGAACTACTTAAACCTAACTAACCTAAGGACATCACACACACACATCCATGCCCGAGGCAGGATTCGAACCTGTGACCGTAGCAGCAGCGCGGTTCCGGACTGAAGCTCCTAGAACCGCTCGGCCACAGCGGCCAGCTACTTATGTTGTTCCAAAACCCATAGCATTTCTCATTTAACTAGCCATCGATGGCCCTTAAAAATTACATACGTTCATCGTAAAACGCTGTAGTTAATGGGATAACACGGTAGATAATGAAGTGTTACGTTATAACCGTAAGGCAAAATACTCTCCTCTTTGTGTGCTATCACATACCAAAATCTCAGTTGATATCGCAAACCATTTATGAAATATAACGAATGTTGTGGACATTTCACTCTGGCTTTATCACTGGGACGGTGCGATCGCAAACGAGTGCGCTACGTCAGATCAGTTTTCTAGAGATTGGTGACAGATAGAGTCCTTCACCAAAGTCTAAAGAAAAATTCAGTATGTTAGCTAAATTTCGTAGGCAGTAACGCATTATATAATATGCACCAAACGTAAAACCATAGTGACCTCTGTTTTTCATTCCAAACTTTTTCGAATTTCACTCGGTGTCTTGCGTCCACGTAAACGTCACAATAAGTGTGACCATTAACGAACGTGACATATAAAGCTACAAGTAAAGCAAAACTGAATTTTTTTACCGAACAATTTCTGTAAAATCTTTTTAGAAAGATTTCAGGGCGTGCGCTTCGATTCTGTCATCGCCGATCGGCCAAACATTGGCAGACGCTTATAGGCCTCCCCTTCAGAACAAACGAATGAGGTCGCCCAGCGCTCTGGACGAAAACTAGTCACTGCGCATCGCCCACTGTACCCTTTACGGACTCTGTTGAAGTTTATAACAGACGTCGAATGAAAGCTTAATAACATAATGCGCGTTACGTGACGAATATCTCGACAAACTTTGACAGATTTGATAAATACCGGGCTGCTGCTTCATGGTGACACGCTGCCCAATTCCTTCACTTTCCAGCTCCCCCCCCCCCCCCCCCCGCCACCCACGTGTAGCGGCGTGTGCACTGGCGCAGCGCGCGTCATCGCGGAACCTGGCTGGCTTCGCGCCGCGCCGCGCAGCGCCCCTGATAGAGACGCAACCCGCAGGCGGCAGTCCGCGCTAGCCGGCGACTGCCCCAGCTCCAGCTCTTATTGCCGCCGCCGCTGAGTGTGTCCCTACCGGCTGAAATATTCAGTAATGGCGGCAGCCGTCAGCCGAGCATGCATCATGCACGAGCTGCGCCGCCTGCCCATGTTTCACGTTGTCGACGTGTGCGTCTGACTGCACCTCGAAAAGAACGACTCTTTGCGCGTCGTCTCTACACGGCAGCACCATTTTCCTTGGCACATTTCCGAGTGCCAAAGTGACTGAGTTCCAACGACAATAGAAGAAACAGAGTCTTGAAGGCACATCACTTGCCGTCAAAGATCCGTTCAGCAGCCGCGATAGGATTTTCTGAGAATCATCGGGTGAGTACAACGCTTCAGAAGGGGGAAACGGAATATTAGTGCGAAAATGATTCAAAAATTACGTTCTTTTTCCTTTCTAGAAATTAAAAACATTTACCTTCTATAAAAATAGCATATGTGTGTTGCTAGACTGCCCAATAAAGTAACTGTAGACAGCTGTAAGAGTATTATAAAGACTTAAAATTACTAAGATTTCCGAAATTTTATGTACTCTGCATTTCTGAAAAAGAGAAATCTCACAACATCGAATATCCGCTTAAGTGTTAGGAAGTCTTTTCTGAAGATATATGAAATAAATTCGCTGAACGCGAATAACTTGGCTCCAGCTGGGTTAGGTATTATACTACCTATGGAGAGACACGAAAATTTGTGCCGGACCGGGACGCGATCATGGATTTCCCGCTTACCGTGAGCGCTCGCCTTAATCATTAGGCTATCCGCGTACGCCTCGCGGACTGATCCAAACTTTCACATGTCACGCTGTCGACATCCCTACACCACATTCTCCTACGTTCATCACCAACGCTCGCAGCTGTACTCTGTATTCCAGCACCAGTGAGAATGAGACTATGAGAAATCGACAGCGATGGTGTTATCGTCTTTCGCCCGCCTCCGCATATAAAATTTATTTGCGTGTCTGATGAAGAGATACTGTCGACGACAAACGTAATTTTCATGTGTCACGAACAGGCAGTACATCTACACTTAACACAGTTGAAGCTAAGTTATTCGCATTCGACGAATTTATTTCCAAGTAATTTCAATCAGCTGTTTATCATAAACAACGTCTGTTCATCCAGACATGCAAGTAAATATTTGTCTTGCGTCTACCTCTGAACGAAAGTAAAAAGTGGACGGTAGTCAGTTCAGAATCCCATAGATGTTCGGGTTGGCATGCGGTTCCTCTTCGCCGAAATGTAATGGCTCAAACTAGTCTAGGGGTTGAACTGCACTTGTCGCATTAAACGCCCTGAATTTGACACTTGAAACCATTGACAAAATCCGTGATAAGGTAATGCAAGGCCACCGAATAAATTCGTGAGGTTTCTGAGACTGTAGACACCTCAACTGAGCGAGTACATAATATCTTGCTCGAAGAATTGGCTATGAAGAAGCTGTGTGCAGGGTGGATGCCGCGAATGCTCACAGTCGACCAAAAGTGCATCCGGCACATATCAGCACAGTGTCTGGCAATGTTTAATAGCAGTCCGCAAGACCTTTTGCGCCATTTCGTGATTGTTGATGAGATCTGGAGCAACCATTACACATCAGAGTCGAAACGGAAATCAAGACAATGGACAAAGGCTGGTGAAAGTGCACCGAAGAAGGCAAAGACCATTTTGTCAGCTGGTAAGGTGACGGCCAATTTTTTGGGATTCCCAAGGAATAATCCTCAGATTACTAGGAAAAAGGCAAAATCAGAACTGGACCGCTTTACGTTTCTTTGTTGGCTCGTCTGAAGCTTGAGTTGGTTGAATAAAGATCAAGGTCGGGACACAAAAAAGTGCCCTTTGACCAGGGTAATGCACCATCCCATACATCAGCTATAACGATGGCAAAAGTGGATGAATTGGGTTTTGAATTGGTTTCTTATCGACCCTATTCACCAAATTTCCGTTTAGCCCTAAAGTGAGCCGGCCGGGGTGGCCCAACGGTTCTAGGCTCTACAGTCGGGAACCGTGCACCGCTACGGTCGCAGTTCTAGTTCTAAGTCCAATAGAGCTCAGAGCCATTTAGCCCTAAAGTGAACAACATATTTATTTGGATGGGCTGAACATCACAGCGTGTCCAGATAGGGGCCTCAGCCAAGCTAAGACACCATTTCAGAGCCGCCATAAATGTTGCATTTCATTCTACAATTCTTTCCAAGGTCTGAGGATTCCCAAAAGACTCACCAGGCTGAGGGAAAGATACCAACTGACAGCTCCCTCAATAGCATCCAGTCCACGGAGAACATCAAACACGGCGTCCGCCTGCTTAGCTGGGTGGTAACGTGCTCGCCCGGGTTCAGTTCCCGGCCGGGTTGGAGATTTTCTCCGCTCGTGGACTGTGTGTTGTGTTGTCCTTATCATCATTTCATCCTCATCACCGGCGAGCAAGTCGCCCAATGTGGCGTCGAATGAAATGAGACTTGCACTTGGCGGCCGAACTTCCCCAAATAGGGGCCTCCTGGCCAACGACGCCATACACTCATTTCCATTTATCAAACACGGCAACTTTTATGGCTGCCATACCTGTTCATAAAGGTCATTTACGACACTGTCGAAACACTTTCACCAGGTGATCTAAATTTTTCTTGCATCCCTGCCTCTGCCCCTGCTGCGCCTAACAGGTAGATCCAGGTAGACAGTTTTTCCGTCTCTTCAGCCGAAAGCATTGTCTGCACACTGGTGCGCGAAATTCTTGGGACCAACACCCTGTCCCCGGTAAGTGCTTCGAGATGTTCCTTTACCTAATAGCTGCACATCGCTTGCAAGCCCCAAACGTCCACTGGAACATTTACTGTTCAATGATCAAACTGCCTACTTGTTCTCATCACCAGAAAATACTATTCGGGGGAGAGCGACCATAGGGATCTCTCATGTACACTACTGGCCACTAAAATTGCTACACCACGAAGATGACGTGCTACAGACGCGAAATTTAACCGACAGGAAGAAGATGCTGTGATATGCAAATGATTAGCTTTTCAGAGCATTCACACAAGGGTGGCGCCGGTGGCGACACCTACAACGTGCTGACATGAGGAAAGTTTCCAACCGATTTCTCATACACAAACAGCAGTTGACCGGCGTTGCCTGGCGAAACGTTGTTGTGATGCCTCGCGTAAGGAGGAGAAATGCGTACCATCACGTTTGCAACTTTGATAAAGGTCGGATTGTAGCCTATCGGGATTGCGATTTATCGTATCGCGACATTGCTGCTAGCGCTGGTCGAGATCCAATGACTGTTAGCAAAATATGGAATCTGTGGGTTCAGGGGGGTAATACGGAACGCCGTGGTCGATCCCAACGGACTCGTATCACTAGCAGTCGAGATGACTGGCATCTTATCCGTATGGCTGTAACGGATCGTGCAGCCACGTCTCGATCCCTGAGTCAACAGATGGGGACGTTTGCAAGACAATAACCATCTGACGAACAGTTCGACGACGTTTGCAGCAGCATGGACTATCAGCTCGGAGACCATGGCTGTGGTTACCCTTGACGCTGCATCACAGACAGGAGCACCTGCGATGGTGTACTCAGCGACGAACCTGGATGCACGCATGACAAAACGTCATTTTTTCCGATGAATCCAGGTTCTGTTTACAGCATCATGATGGTCGCATCCGTGTTTGGCGACATCGCGGTGAACGCACATTGGAAGCGAGTATTCGTCATCGCCATACTGGCGTATCACCCGGCGTGATGGTATGGGGTGCCATTGGTTACACGCCTCGGTCACCTCTTGTTCGCATTGACGTTACTTTGAACAGTGGACGTTACATTTCAGATGTGTTGCGACCCGTGGCTCTACCCTTCATTCGATCCCTGCGAAACCCTACATTTCAGCTGCCCTGACCAGCACATTCTCCGGATCTCTCACTAATTGAAAACGTCTGGTCAATGTTGGCCGAGCAACTGGCTGGTCACAATACGCCAGTCACTACTCTTGATGAACTGTGGTATCGTGTTGAAGCTGAATGGGAGCTGTACCTGTACACGCCATCCACGCTCTGTTTGACTCAATGACCAGGCGTATGAAGGCGGTTATTACGGCCAGAGGTGGTTGTTCTGGGTACTGATTTCTCAGGATCTATGCACCCAAATTGCGTGAAAATGTAATCACATGTCAGTTCTAGTATAATATATTTGTCCAATGAATACCCGTTTATCATCCGTATTTCTTCTTGGTGTAGCAATTTTAATGGCCAGTAGTGTATTAACAACGTACAGTGCCTGCTCATGTTGATAATTTCCTGTCGCCTCAGATAGATGATGTCTTGTACGTACAATCAACATTCAGGAGTAGCCTTGTATAAGAAAAGTAGAGTGTGACTCGTCCTCTCTGTACTCTGTCGCCCCATTAGAGCCACCGTCGCATTTGTCCCAGTCTCCCCCCACGGCCACCCCCTCCAGCGGCACCCTCCCCCGTCACAGCTTAGGGGGCGGCGGCGCGGCGAGATGGCTGCACAGCAAAGCGGCTTTGCTGCTGGCAGGCTTTTCTGTGACGCTGCCACGGCCGTTAGCCGGCAACATTTTCGGGCCGTTCCTACCGGAGACCGCTGCCGCCCCCTGTTCTGTGCTGCACTTGATTTATGGACCTTCGTATGATCTCTACCCGCCTCCGCAGCCTACGCCGCTCGCGCGCGCCTGAGCGGTGACGTGCGACTCGGACGTATGTCGGTTGGAACCCTGGTGGCGGAAAATTTTCGTTACCAGTATTTTGCCGGTGACGGGAGGAGAGGTGGTGGCTCGAAATTCTTGTTGATCACGAGTCTTAACGGGCCCTCATACGCTCTATATTTACTGCGCAGTAATATTGTGTCAATAAATAGCCAAGGCCAAGAACGGGACAATTATTTTGCGCAATGTTTTTGCCCGAGACGAGTCAGTTACTACTCTACGGTCGTAGCGAACATATCGGCGCTCGATGATGTAGAACTTGCATGTATTGCGACTGCAGTCGTTACCTGAGTCTTGCGCAAAGATAAGTAAGAGTAACTGTCGATGGGCGGAAGGTGGCTTGGAAGGCGTTCCACACACGGCCATACTAACGAGCGAAGAGAACTCGTACTAGACCCATATGGCTATCGGAGTGTTTTAATTATGAACGGGGAATCTCTCAACTAACTGATGAATCTCGTTACGCCTTATGTACACAGAAAAGGTACGGCTCATTTCGTTTCCCAGATGGCTGGAAGCGATCTGCAAACTTTAAAAAGTCAGATACGTTAATTTAGAGGATCGGCAGGTAGTGCTGTTTTGTATTTCTGCAAATAAATAATTTAAACTTCTAAAATGAGCAAGTAGGCAGCTCCACTGTTATTTCTCTGCACATCAAGAATTTTGTCAAGCGTTTCTACAGCTAATTACTCAATAAACTATCATACTACTCCCCTGAAAGCTCTTCAACAAGTGTATCTTTTTCGCCGTTATTTCTTGATGTAGCGTCAATATTGAAAGGTCCGCAGTACTCATCAATATATTGCGCAAACGATCAATACCTCTCCCTGACGATCAATACTATTGCGCAACACTTGAGTATTCGTTGGATATGGACGATAAGTTCGGCTGCCTCCTAGGTTATGTTCGAGGAAATTAGGCTCTCCTTTGCCTTCGTCCATAGCAACGCAAACCCAGCGTTACACTGCACAAGCAGCCGTCATAGTCATCCACACGACAGAGGTACACGCTTCACGCTTCGTAACAGGTCAAAGGAAAGCAATGGCAAACCACCTCCACTTCATCATTTCCTAGAACGGCGGTGCAGGCTTTCTGCGTCTGCTCTCCTACGCTCATTCCCTAAGTATGGGACTACTTATACTTGACACATGATCTCTGCTAGCGTACAGCATGCCGCAAAAAGCGTCGTCTGTGCCACCCTACTAGGGTTAACATCGAGTATAGATTTAAGTGTCAGGGAGTCGTTTCTGAAAATATTTGTATGGAGCGTAGCCATGTATGGAAGTGAAACATGGACAATAAATAGTTTGGACAAGAAGAGAATGGAAGCTTTCGAAATGTGGTGCTACAGAAAAATGCTGAAGATTAGATGGGTAGATCACATAACTAATGAGGAGGTGTTGAATAGAATTGGGGAGAAGAGGGGTTTGTGGCACAACTTGACTAGAAGAAGGGATCGGTTGCTAGGACATGTTCTGAGGCATCAAGGAATCACCAATTTAGTATTGGAGGGCAGCGTGGAAGGTAAAAACCGTAGAGGGAGACCAAGAGATGAATACACTAAGCAGATTCAGAGGGATGTAGGCTGCAGTACGTACTGGGAGATGAAGCAGCTTGCACAGGATAGAGTAGCGTGGAGAGCTGCATCAAACCAGTCTCAGGACTGAAGACCACAACAACAACAACAACGGTAAATTAACCATTCTGCAATTAGAGATGCCGAAAGACATGAAGGATGATCAGTAATTGACAACAGAGGCAGATCGACATGTACCCTATACCCCATGTTATTCAATATGTACAGGGTGTCCATAATTAAAGTTCCAGTCTCAAAATGCTGTAGAAAGAGAGCCACTGTTCAGAATGATGCTAGATTTGAACAGTATTTTATTGACGCGTCAAAACAAAACAAAGATTAACGAAAATTTTACTAACAGATTGCGCTGTAAGAATCTTAACATAAACGGGGTCTCCTACAAATGACACGTGACTCGCAGCGTGACTTCTAACGTCCATGGTTGGTTTGCACATTACACTATCGGTACTTTTCAAAGTGCATGACTGCGCTAGTTCGGCAGTCAACAGTTGTGGCACTGTTAATTAGGTCAGCCCACCCGCCACGGCGAGGCCGTACCACATCCGATTGGAAAAACAGGTTTTTAATTTTCCTGTGGCCAAAAATCGCAGAATTACATCCATTGGGAAATTTGGTCCACTCATCGACTGTGATATTATTTATAAATTATAGATCGCAGCAGTCAGTCGCCCTTTTATTGTAGGTTTTATTTGGCAAATCAAGATTTCGGCTAGTGCCTAGCCATTATCAATGCACTATTTTTAGTAGTAGTCAAAGAACTGTGAGCGACGCCCGAGCAACAGGGACCTGACAAGTAGCGAGACTAGAAAATAGTGCACTGATAATGGCTAGGCACTAGCCGAAATCTGGATTTACCAAACAAAACCTACAAAAAAAGGACGACTGATTGCTGCGCTCTATAATTTATAGAGAATTACATCGGTTTCTAAGTGTCGTGAGACTGGCGCAATACGTGTTCAGTATGCTGTCCACCGTTTTCTGAAACAAGTTGCAATCGAGAAACATGACGTACCACAGCAGACCGGAGTGTCTCGAGTGTCATGTTCAGGGTGCGTTGTACAATGGATGCCTTCAATTCAGCTGCGTTCGTAATTGGAGCACTGAACACATCATCATTCAAATGAGCTCACAGCCAGAAGTCACACAGATTCAGATCAGGTGATCTGGGCCCCCAGACTGTAGGGGAATGACGGCTGATAATTCTGGTATTTCTGAAACGCCACTGCAGCAGCCGCTTCAATGGCTGTGCAATCTTCAGAGGAGCGCCATCTTGTATAAAAATGATTCTATTCACACATCCACGCTCTCGAAAGGCTAGAATGACGTTGGTGCGCGAAAGGCTATCATAGCGTTTACCAGTGACGGTACAGATAACAGAACCCGCAGAACTCGATCTCCTCGTAAAGATGTGTCCCTACGATAAACGATGCCATCAAACCTCACCACACACTCACCTTTGCAGAATGAAGGGGTACCGGTAGACGAGCGTGCGGATTTTCCGTTGCCCATATTCTGCAGTTCTGATTACTGACATGTCCTTGGAGATGGGCTTCGTCTGTACACGGAATGTTCCATGGCCATTCATTGGCCACTTCCATGCGAGCAAGAAATTCCAAAGCGAACGTTTGTCTTGCTGGCAGGTCAGCAGTAAGAAGCTCATGAAAACGGGAGATTTTGTGCGGATAGCAATGCAGGGTATTTCGTTGGATTTTATGCATCGTGCTCGCAGGCATGTCCAACGTTCGGGCACGCGTGTTCGCACGCCACCGCACTGCAGTGCTGCGACCACATCTTCGACGTCGGATCAAATTCTTTCCTCCCTCTGCCACATTGTACTTTAAACGAATCTGTCTTTTCGTATTCTATAATCATTTTCTCCAGAACCTTAGCAGACATCGGAGCAATGCATTTTTTCTTACCCTAGAGTGTTCGGAACTTCTGCAAGCTCACTGGGGCACAGTCGCCATTCAGTGCGCGTTCGTTAATGGAGACAGTTATACTGAGCGTCTTGGACGCAAACTAAGGAACAGCCGTGGGCAGCGCGTATGTTAGTGAGCACATTCTGACGCTTACAGCGCTAACTATTGATCAAGTTTTCGTAATTTTTTTTTTCCGTGACGTTTCGCCTGCCTCTGTTCACATACGATGTTATTCTGGGTAGTGATTCTCTTTCTGCAGTGTTTTGATACTAGTACTTTAATTATGGACACCCTGTACATATTTACATGTATGTATATATAGGTATTTACGTATAAACAGAACGATATTCACTACATACAGATCTGTAAATATTTTGGTAAATAATAATAGTCATGCCCAGCAGTTTCGTATGTAGTCGCAATGCTGCGAGTTCTCGGTCGTCCATACGAACCTGCGTACTCACTCTCCTTTCTACGCTGCTTTAGTCCACTTGTACCCGACAACAGGCTCAAGCGAGGAGTCTCCAGATAAATGGACAGCTGCGGAGACTGGGGAGCCGAGCCCTGAGAGAATTCGGAGATGCCGTCATAGGATCAGTTTGGAGCCTGTGTACAGACCCCGTTTCTCAACTGTACTGCGCTGGAGAGAACTGAATCACGCATGCGCACATGTTTACAGAGGCGTGTGCCTATGTCTCTTCTTGCGTGCAACGCAAAAAGAGGCGCACGTCATCTGTACTTCGTTCATCATAACAATAAACCTGATGTAAACAAACACAAACGCAGTGATTGGCCAGCAGCCGTAGCTCACGACATTGGTGTTGTTGCGCTCTTTGAAGTATTTGCAACTTATACATTGAAGCGCAAAAGAAACTGTTATAGGCACGCGTATTAAAATACAGCGATACGTTAACCGACAGAATATGACGCTGTGTCGGCAACGTCTATATAAGACAACAAGTGTCTGGCGCAGTTGTTAGGTCGGTTACTGCTACTACAATGGCGAGTTATTAAGATTTAAGTCAGTTTGAACGTGGTGCTATAGTCGGCGCACGAGCGATGGGACACAGCATCTCTGATGTTGAGATGAAGTGAGGATCTTCCCGAACGACCATTTCACGAGTGTACTATGAATATCAGGAATCCGGTAAAACATCAAACCTCCGACATCGCTGTGGCCGGAAAAACATCCTGCAAGAACTGGACCAACGACGACTGAAGAGAATCGTTCAACGTGACAGAAGTGAAACTCTTCCGCAAACTACTGCAGATTTCAATGCTGGGCCATCAACAAATGTCAGCGTGCGAACCATTCAATGAAACGTCATCGATATGGGCTTTCAAAGCCGAAGGCCCACTCTTGTACCCTTGATCACTGCACGACGCAAAGCTTTACCCCTCGCCTGGGCCCGTCAACACCGATACTGGACTTTTGATGACTCGAAACATGCTGCCTGGTCGGACGAATCTCGTTTGCAACTGTATGGATAGGATGGATCTGTATGGGTATTGAGTCAACCTCATTAATCCATGGACCCTGCATGTCAGCAGGGGACTGTTCAAGCTGGTGGAGGCTCCGTAATGGTGTGAGGCGTGTGCAGTTGGAGTGATGTGGAATCCCTGATACGTCTAGATACCACATTGACAGGTGACACGTACGTAAGTATCCTGTCTGATCACCTGCATCCATTCATGTCCATTGTGCATTCCGACGGACGTGGGCAATTCGAGCAGGACAACGAGACATCCCACACGTCCAGAATTGCTACAGAGTGGCTCCAGGAGCACTCTTATGAGTTTAAACACTTTTACTGGCCACCAAAATCCCCAAATATGAACATTATTAAGCAGATCCGGGATGCCTTGCAACGTGTTTTTCAGAAGAGATCTCCACCCACTCTTACTCTTACGGATTTATGGACAGCCCTGCAGGATTCATGGTGTCAATTCCCTCCAGCGCTACTTCAGACATTGGTCAAGTCCATCCCACGTCGTGTTGCGGCACTTCTACCTGATCCCGGGGGCCCTACACGATATTAGGCAGGTGTACCAGTTTCTTTGGCTCTTCGGTGTATATTAGAGATCTTATTACACCGTAAAACAACCTTTAAGCCATTCTGATGTTTTAACATACATCAACGTTTTTCGTAATCATACTTAAGCTACGTAATTTTTATTTCAAAAATCGCCTACAGTCACAGTCTCTGTAAACGCTTCGCAGTGAAACACACACTCGGAACACCGCGAACTAGAGAAACAAGTTTTTTTAATGTTTTCACAATATTACAGAGAAAAATCAGCTTTGACGTTTTTCGAGAAACAGAATGTTATGTGGGGTAAGCGATAGCTCGTAGAACGGTAATCCTGCTCGCTGGTGGGCGGCGGTTCGAAAGCGTTGTGAACTACAACTTTTATTGTTCAGTTTGAATTCCTAAATCACTTAAATATGAAATTCATCAAAGATATGTTAATTAATTCATACTTAACCATCATTTTTTCAAGAAAAATGCACGTGTTCCACTTTCTAATTACGCATCACACGCAAAATTCTGGTTTTCATTGCCAATATACATTCTTAATTATCTATATTTTATAAAATATTGTTCAAGATTGTTGAAGTTATGAAAACATTACACAATTAAATTTTTTGAACAAAAACGAAAAATCAGTTATCCTTTATCTGAACATTACCGTTATTTTGTAGGACATGTGGTCTTACACAAGCCAGATTGATGAGCGTCATAGAAACATGGAAAACAATATTCGCGGCGTCGAGTACTCTGTACAAATGCTGCATTTTCACAGTTGTCTCCGTAACTCTGCTATCTGAACCCAATATAATTGATCTGGAGCCAAGTTAAGGGATTTTCCGCGTGAAATAGCAAGACATTTAAGTTGCCAAAAGCTTTGTGACAGGCCAGTGCCGAACACTGGCGAAATGCAGAACAGCACGTCATAAAAGAGGAGGAGGATATGTGGGTTTTTTGGTAGCTTGCGATTCTGTTGCTGATTGCCTCGTTATCAACGTAGCAGTACTGAAATGTACCGCATTTCTCGGAGCCCGATATGGAATGAGTTCAGAGAATATCAGACGACTCACTGTAGTACCTTGAGTGGCTTCAATTTTTAATTAACTACGTTAGAAACCAGCAGTGCGCCTTTACACCACACATATCTCTTGCAGAGAAATTACCCTTGTTAAAATCAGGAGGTTTCATCACTTTTCTTTTTAATTACAATAATACACTGAAGAGCCAAAGAAACTAGTACACTCGCCTAATATCGTGTAGGGCCTCCGTGAGTTCGCAGAAGTGCAGCAACACGACGTGACATGGACTCGTCTGATATCTGAAGTAGTGCTGGAGGGTGTTGACACTATGAATCCTGCAAGGCTATCCATAAATCCGTTAGAGTACGAAGGGGTGGAGATCTCTTCTAAACAGCACGTTGCAAGGCATCCCAATAGGCTCAATAATTTTCATGTCTGGGGAGTTTGATGTCCAGCGGAAGTGTTTAAACTCAGAACAGTGTTCGGGGAGCCATTCTGTAGCAATTCTGGACGTGTGTGGTGTCGGATTCTCCTGCTGGAATTGCCCAAGTCCGTCAGAACGCACAGTGGACATGAATGGATATAGGTGATCAATTTGCGGAAGGGTTGCACATCTGTCACGGTGAACGATTCTCTTCAGTCGTCGTTGGTCCCGTTCTTGCAGGATCTTTTTCCGTCAGCAGTGATGTCAGAGATTCAATGTTTTACCGGGTTCCTGATATTCACGGTTTATTCGTGAAATGGTCGTACTGGAAAATTCCCACTTCATCGCTACCTCGCAGATGCTGTGTCCAGTCGTTCGTACGTCGACTGTAACACCACGTTTAAACTCACTTAACTCTAGATAACCTGCCATTTCAGCAGGCTGCAACCGATCTAAGAACTGCGCCAGACACTTTTTGTCTTATATAGCAGTTGCCGACGGCAGCACTATATTTTGCCTGTTTACGTATACCTGTGCTTGAATACGCTTGTCTATGCCAGTTTCTTTGGCGCTTCGGCGTATGTTAGCTAAGATCGAGAGCATGTTGTTTTCCGTCCGATCACCTAGGAAGCGTATCGCCTGGGTTTTGCCACATATTATTTTCTTCCATTTAAATAATGAATTATATTCAAGGCTGTTTTATTTCTCTGTCCGTCTCTTCTTACGTCTTTACCGCAACTATTCACATCACTGCAGGTTAGTTGGATCACTTTCCCGGCCAGTACTGCCAACGTTAAATGCATCGGTGAAGCTGTTGCCCCACATCATCGCTGAATCGATGTACGCGTAACGCACAGCATAAAACGTATGCTCGTTATCGTATTTGATTGTACTCGAGACAGCTTGCCTTCCGCTCTACATCTACATCTACATACATACTCCGCAATCCACTATACGGTGCGCGGCGGAGGGTACCTCCTACCACAACTAGCATCTTCTCTCCCCGTTCCACTCCCAAACAGAACGAGGGAAAAATGACTGCCTGTATGCCTCTGTACGAGCCCTAATCTCTCTTACCTTATCTTTGTGGTCATTCCGCGAAATGTAAGTTGGCGGCAGTAAAATTGTACTGCAGTCAGCCTCAAATTCTGGTTCTCTAAATTTCCTCAGTAGCGATTCACGAAAAGAACGCCTCCTTTCCTCTAGAGACTCCCACCCGAGTTCCTGAAGCATTTCCGTAACACTCGCGTGATGATCAAACCTACCAGTAACAAATCTAGCAGCCCGCCTCTGATTTACTTCTATGTCCTCTCTCAATCCGACCTGATAGGGATCACAAACGCTCGAGCAGTACTCAATAATAGGTCGCACCAGCGTTCTATAAGCGGTCTCCTTTACAGATGAACCACATCTTCCCAAAATTCTACCAATGAACCGAAGACGACCATCCGCCTTCCCCACAACTGCCATTACATGCTTGTCCCACTTCATATCGCTCTGCAATGTTACGTCCAAATATTTAATCGACGTGACTGTGTCAAGCGCTACACTACTAATGGAGTATTCAAACATTACATGATTCTTTTCCCTATTCATCTGCTTTAATTTACATTTATCTATATTTAGAGTTAGCTGCCATTCTTTACACCAATCACAAATCCTGTCCAAGGCATCTTGTATCCTCCTACAGTCACTCAACGACGACACCTTCCCGTACACCACAGCATCATCAGCAAACAGCCGCACATTGCTATCTACCCTATCCAAAAGATCATTTATGTAGATAGAAAACAACAGCGGACCTAACACACTTCTCTGGGGCACTCCAGATGATACCCTCACCTCCGATGAACACTCACCATCGAGGACAACGTACTGGGTTCTGTTACTTAAGAAGTCTTCGAGCCACTCACATACTTGGGAACCAATCCCATATGCTCGTACCTTAGTTAGGAGTCTGCAGTGGGGCACCGAGTCAAACGCTTTCCGGAAGTCAAGGAATATGGCATCCGTCTGATACCCTTCATCCGTGGTTAGCAAGATATCATGTGAGAAAAGAGCGAGTTGCGTTTCGCAGGAGCGATACTTCCTAAAGCCGTGCTGATGCATGGACAGCAACTTCTCTGTCTCAAGGAAATTCATTATATTCGAACTGAGAATATGTTCGAGAATCCTGCAACAAACCGATGTTAAGGATATTGGTCTGTAATTTTGAGGATCCGTCCTTCTACCCTTCTTATATACAGGCGTCACCTACGCTTTTTTCCAGTCGCTCGGGACTTTACGTTGGGCAAGAGATTCGCGATACATGCAAGCTAAGTAAGGAGCCAATGCAGTAGAGTACTCTCTGTAAAACCGAATTGCAATCCCATCAAGACCTGGCGATTTATTTATTTTCAACCCATTCAGCTGCTTCACAACCGCAGGGATGTCTATCACTATGTCCTCCATACGGAAATCCGTAAGAGACTCAAACGGCGCTCCACGTGAAACGAAATCCAATGAGATTCCAGCAAACGCGGAAGAATACATAGCGTAATGTTTACACGAGGTTTATTCTTATGGTGAACAGAGTATAAGCGAAAGGTGCACAGGTCTAAACGTCAGGGCTGTGCGTTAGGTTAATGGTCCCGTTTAGGGGTGCGGACAGCGTTCAGCAGGTTGGTAGTTCAGGCGGCCTCGGGGAGTCCCCTGGGCAGGCGGGATCGGCCCGGCTGGACCAGTGTCGGCGGCTCCATTCATCACCGACCGCCAGCGCCGCGACCAGATTGGCCACCGTGATTAAATTGGGCTCGCGGCGGCCGCCCAGACAGCCCTGAATAAAGCGGGGGCTAATTGGATAAGCACCCCTCCACAGCCACAGCGCTCCCCCCCCCCCTCTACCCCTCCACAGTCTGACCCACCCCGCGGCTGGCTCTGATGGATGGCCGCGCTGCCTCGCTGAAGCGCACGCACCTGCGGTCGCTCGCTGGCCGCTGGAAGCTGGCAGGTGGCCTGCAATCACTCACACTCACACTCACACACACACACACACACACACACAAACTGCGTGCTCGCATTTACGACGTAATGACCTCTGTCAACTATACTTTGTTTATACTAAGTACACTCTGACGATTTATTACTCTTGATCTACGAGGGCTATTCCGAAAGTAAGGTCCGATAGGTCGCGAAATGGAAACCACGGTAAAAATCAAAAATGTTTTATTTGCAACAGTTAGATACACCTTGCAGCTACTTATCTCCATAGTCGCCGACCCGACTTAGACGTGTATCGTAGCGTTGTACCAACTTTCCCATACCCTCGCTATAGAAGGCAGCCGCCAGTGCTCTCCGCCAATTCTCTACGCTGGCCTACGGCTCGTTGTCTTGTGCCGAAATGTTGTCTTCATAACCAGCGGTTCATGTGACCTGAGCTGAAACTCAGAGGGAGACAATTACGGGCTGTATTGTGGGTACTCTCACATTTCAATTTGAAAACGATGCAGGAGCATCTTCATTGCCCCTGCAGAATGCGGCTGAGAATTGTCTTGAAGACGAAACAGCACGACAGTTATGTAATGTTAGCTGCATAGCTTCAGGGGAAATTTCTCACCAGGCCCCCGTACTTGGCGGCAGACACTATTTTCTAGACATCTTTACGCACTCACTGCGAGCTCAGAAATGGGAAGAGCGACGTGATGCTAACTGGGGTTATACTAGAGACACTACCCAACACATCTGTGCAAAGCTTTATCGGATTTTCATAGTCGTTTCCATTTCGTGACCGATCGGACCTTACTTTCGGAATAGCCCTCGTACTACGCAGAGGACGCTGCGATTTTGTGTGCACTGCACCAGCTGAAGCTGTATTAGAAATTATATTTATTTACCTATGATAAGTTTAACGACCTGCACATGCGGCGTGCTAGCTTGTGAGAGGAATAAATGTGCCAGACCAGGATCGAAGCCGCGCGGGGGTCAGTAGGGATGGCGGTTGTCGCTGAAATAACAGGCTGTCGGTTATATCGTTTTTTTAGCGCCATTTTAACTTCAGTGTTAAAACAGCTCAAAATAACCCGTTTCTGAAATAACCGATTCTCTGTTTTTTATTCCAATCATTTCCTGCAGTAAACACAGTAATTGAACAAAGATTGGAAATTTTTTACTCCTTCTGTTTCAAGGCTCGTGGAAACGAAGGGAAGCTTAGAACATCCATCGCTCGTTGCTTTTCTCGAAAAGTGATAAGTAGCTGAATACTACAGAAGAACACCAGTATCTCTTACTGATTCCAATTCTTCGAAACTCTGCTCAAAAATCATGTCGTAATGGAGGGGCTTACCACTATTTGGGCATTGGCAGTGCTAAAGGATGAAAAAACTAAGTTTGAAGGATATTTTTCGTCTTAATTTGTCCGTTTTCAAGTGTTACCCGCAGGTAAAGGCATATTATATAGACACTGGCAGCAAATCAGCTAGTTTTATTCTTTTATTTTTATCGCAACCTATGAATGAAGAGCTAAGTTATAAGTTTCCTTCTGATATGATGTCGCAAATTTGTCGTGGCTCCAGTTTTTAACCTTTTAAGGCAAATGGAGCATTGAACTTCATTCGTAACATTACGATACTGGGTTGTCTCATAAGTTCTTTCGTTTTCGTTACAGTGCAGTCTCAAAGAACGCCTAAGAGCACACCTCCCCGCAACACGGCCGGTTGTCGGCCTGTCTGCTTACACACTTCACACACAAGGTCGTGCACAATATAACTAAGGCGGATCGGTTCTGTACACAAGCTACTTATTTACTGCAGTATACGCTACTATACAAAAATCAAATGGCTCTGAGCACGACGGCACGTAACTTCTGAGGTCATCAGTCCCCTAGAACTTAGAACTACTTAAACCTAACTAACCTAAGGACATCACACACATCCATGCCCGAGGCAGAATTTGAACCTGCGACCGTAGCAGTCGCGCGGTTCCAAACTGAAGCGCCTAGAACCACTCGGTCACCACGGCCGGCATACTCTACTATTGTGGACAATATATTGCCATTTCTCTGGAAGCTTGTTAATGCCATTCTTTCAATTGTGGAGGTTTTCAAGCTGATGAACTCTTCGAGATTCAGTTTGAATTACACCAAGGAGGTGAGGCGTTTGTCATTCAGGAAATTCTGCAAGAAACAGAATAGACGAAAATTGGAAGAGACAATTGTTGGTGAATACGACGGTTGCAGTACCACATCCCACTCATAAGAACGCAGCTTTTGACGGGTCATCATAGAGGTATGTGGTCTGGCGTTGTCGTGAAACACGACAACGCGTCCCAAATTCGGTCGTTCTTAGTCAGTAGCTGCCTTGAGACGATCAAAGTGCAAACTTTATTTCTCGGAAGTGATAGTCTCATTCGGAAGAACTTCGTAATACAGGACGCCTTTGCAATCCTACCAGATACCTAGCAGAATATTTCTCGAACGCAGCCCTGGCCTAGTAACCGATTGTGGTGGCTCTCCTGCCATGCAACACGATTTACTCTTCCGGGTGTTGTTGCATACGATCCACTTCTCATCTCCAGTTACCAGCCGTTCCAGAAAATGTGCAGTCTGATTGCGTCTCAGTAACGAGACACAGGTGGACATGCGCTGAATAAAATTCGCTTCACTCACTTCTTGAGGAACCCATACATCGCGAATATATACGTAAACCAGCTTCTTCAAGTTCGTGGCTACAGCAACAGGAGCGATATTGAGTTCCAATGACAGCATCCGCGTTGTCATTCGTGGATTGTTGACTATCATGTCATTATCCGGGCGGGAAGGAGCGCCGGTCCCCGGCACGAATCCGCCCTGCGGATTTGTGTCGAGTTCCGGGGAACCGGCCAGTCTGTGAATGGTTTTTAGGCGGTTTTCCATCTGCCTCGACGAATGCGGGCTGGTTCCCCTTATTCCGCCTCAGTTACACTATGTCGGCGATTGCTGCGCAAACAAGTTCTCCAGGTACGCGTACACCACCATTACTCTACGACGCAAACATAGGGGTTACACTCGTCTGGTGTGAGACGTTCCCTGGAGGATCCACCGGGGGCCGAACCGCTCAGTAACCCTGGGTTCGGTGTGGGGTGGCGGAGGGGTGAAGTGGACTGCGGTAGTCGTCGTGGGGCTGTGGACCACTGCGGCTGCGGCGGGGACGGAGCCTCTCCGTCGTTTCTATGTCCCCGGCTAACACACAATACAATATAATAGAATCATGTCGTTAACCCGTTCCACATCCGTAACCGTTGGTCGTCCAGATCGTATTTTTTTCTGTTAGAGCGAAATTTCCAGCTCGAAATCCTGGGAGTTTGATGCCCAGGGTAGTACGGTGAACTCATCTTGAACGCTCTTCAAACCTCGCACGTACACTGTGAGCTGCGTGAGACGTCGCATTGTCCTACTGGTAGATGCCATCGTGCCGTGGAAAAACAAACTGCATGTAGGAGTGGATATGTTCGCCAAGGATAGATGCATACTTGTACTTGTCCATTGTGCCTTCCAGAATAACTAGATCACTCAGGGAATACCACGAAAACATTTCCTGACTACAACACTCCCTCCTCCGACATGGACCCTTCTGACGATTGTTACAGGGTATTTGCTTCCAGACGCTTCACGCCTATATTCCAGCAGCCATCTGTCCGATGGAGCATAAAACGTGATTAATCTGGAAAGGTCACTTGTCACCATCCAGTGGACGACCAGTTGCGGTATTGGCACGCAAACCCGTGAACAGCGGACGCCTTCTGCGGAGGCTCTTAAGTACACCACTGGCCATTAAAATTGCTACACCACCAAGATGAGGTGCTACAGACGCGAAATTTAACACACAGGAAGAAGATGCTGTGATATGCAAATGATTAGCTTTTCAGAGCATTCACACAAGGTTGGCGCCGGTGGCGACATCTACAACGTGCTGACATAAGGAATGTTTCCAACTGATTTCTCATACACAAACAGTAGTTCACCGGCGTTGCCTGGTGAAACGTTGTTGTGATGCCTCGTGTAAGGGAGAGAAATGCGTACCATCACGTTTCCGACTTTGATAAAGGTCGGATTGTAGCCTATCGCTATTGCGGTTTATCGTATCGCGACAGTGCTGCTCGCGTTGGTCGAGATCCAGTGACTGTTAGCAGAATATGGAATCGGTGGGTTCAGGAGGGTAATACGGAACGCCGTGCTGGATCACAACGGCCTCGTATCACTAGCAGTCGAGATGACAGGCATCTTATCTGCATGACTGTAACGGATAGTGCAGCCACGTCTCGATTCCTGAGGCAACAGATGGGGACGTTTGAAGACAACAACCATCTGACGAACAGTTCGACGACGTTTGCAGCAGCATGGACTATCAGCTCGGAGACCGTGGCTGCGGTTACCCTTGACGCTGCATCACAGACAGGGGCGCCTGCGATTTTGTACTCAACGACGAACCTGGGTGCACGAATGGCAAAACGTCATTGTTTCGGATGAATCCAGGATCTGTTTACAGCAGCATGATGGTCGCATCCGTGTTTGCCGACATCGCGGTGAACGCACATTGGAAGCGTGTATTCATCATCGTCATACTGGCATATCACCCGTCGTAATGGTATGGAGTGCCATTGTTTACATGTCTCGGTCACCTCTTGTTCGCATTGACGGCACTTTGAACAGTGGACGTTATATTTCAGATGTGTTACCTCCCGTGCCTCTACCCTTCATTCGATCCCTGCGAAACCCTACATTTCAGCAGGATAATGCACGACCGCGTGTTGCAGGTCCTGTGCGGGCCTTTCTGGATGCAGAAAATTTTCGACTGCTGCCCTGGCCAGCACATTCTCCAGATCTCTCACCAATTGAAAACGTCTGGACACTGGATGCCAAGCAATTGTCTCGTCACAATACGCCAGTCACTACTTTTCATGAACTGTGGTATCGTGTTGAAGCTGCATGGGCAGCTGTACCTGTACACGCCATGCAAGCTCTGTTTGACTCAATGCCCAGGCGTATCAAGGCCGTTATTACGGCCAGAGGTGATTGTTCTGGGTACTGATTTCTCAGGACCTATGTACCCTAATTGCGTGAAAATGTGATCACATGTCAGTTCTAGTATAATATATTTGTCCAATGAACACCCGTTTATCATCTGCATTTCTTCTTGGTGTATCAATTTTAATGGCCAGTAGTGTATCAGCATTCGCTGAACGTACAGTAAAAAAAACGCTGTTGGTGGCCCCTTAGTTCATTTGGGCCGTCAGTTGCTGAACAGTTCGCCCTTACACATGTCCGCAACCGTCGTTCACCCCTGTCATCTATGGCCCGCGCCACAGTTGCCTCAGCACCAGTTTTGGGTGGACTCATTTTGCCGTGCACGGTATACTAAGATTTCCACATTTCGACTGTTTTCCACATCTCCCCGCCCCCTCCCCTACGTGCTTTTTGTACCCTCCACTGTTAATTCTGCTATTTGCCTCCTTCAGTGTTTATTGCACGTCGAACGTCGAACGTAATGTGACTGGACCTTGTACGCTGATTTATAAAAAGGCTGCATCGACAAACAGTTTCAGTTCTGGATTGACTTCCGTATTGGTGAATTTCCACCTTAGTTTCGTAGTTACGGACTGGAACGGGTGGACCCAGATGCTCGTGTGGATCCCCGCGTCGCCGATGCGTTCCCTGCTTGCTAGAAGCTGCGGCAACCTCTTCTGCACGTCCGTAAAGGCCGCTCACGAGATTTGGCCTCGCCCCTCGATCCCCGCTGCACGCCTCTCCCGCATCCCCCAATAATATTCCCCGGCGCATCTCACGACGCCTCCGGCTCAAATCCCCCGCCTTCCAGCGCTCGAGGGCCCCTCCGCTCCCAGTCCTCATAAAAGGATGAAAGCGGGCCGGCGCGGGCGTATTCCTTATCCATCACTGCCAGTCAGCTACGTTCACAGCCGAGGGAGCTCTTCCGGAGCAGGGGTTTCCACGTGCCGTGGAAAAATGAGTGGGTGCCATGCTGGCGAGCTAGAAATTGTCCGTGGAGAATGGCAGTGAGTTAGCGAAGGCCAGTCTCGAAAACGACAATATCTCGTACCTCGATTTTGTTACCATATGACGTCACTGTAGCGACATACAACCATGTTGTTCTTTTTTGTTATTGTAGTTGTTGTAGTCTTCAGTCTGATGACTCGTTTTATGAAGTTCTTGATGCCACAAAAAATGGTTAAAATGGCTCTGAGCACTATGGGGCTTAAGTGCTAAGGTCATCAGTCCCCTAGAACTTAGAACTACTTAAACCTAGCTAACCTAAGGACACAACACACATCCATACCCGAGGCAGGATTCGAACCTGAGACTGTAGTAGTCGCGCGGTTCTAGACTGTAGCGCCTAGAACCACTCGGCCACTCCGTCGGCCTTGATGCCACATCCCGATTAAAATTACTTCACATTTGACATTTCACGCATTGGGGCTGCTTTCCTCCAATCAGAGCGCTCAACGTTATGCCAGAACCAATCGCCGTTGCCAAACAAGCGCAACAACTGCTCAGTTCATTTCCAAGTCATAGATTTGCTTTCTTTCTTGATGTGTTTGGATCCCGAATCTTGGGTGTGGCCCCTTTTATTTCGTATTTCATCACACATGATAACGACACCAAAAACTACACACACACACACACACACACAGGATCCTAACGAAATATACACGTTTCGTACACAGCGGCGGGCCGCTATGGCCGAGCGGTTCTAGGCGCTTAAGTCTGGAACCGCGCTGCTGCAACGGTCACAGGTTCGAATCCTGCCTCGGGTATGGATGTATGTGATGTCCTTAGGTTAGTTAGGTTTAAGTAGTTCTAAGCCTAGGGGACTGATGACCTCAGATGTTAAGTCCCATAGTGCTCAGAGCCATTTGAACCATACACAGCGCTGACCAAACACTACTGGATTCTTCTGCACAAATCGCGATTCAGCCTCATGTATAGAGTTCTTATAATCACGGAAATCGGCTTACACTAGATGAGCTTTGCACAGCATTGCGTGAAGCAGAATTATTGAAGGCGTCAGTTCATCTTTGCGACTGGAGATAGACAGTGAGAAATGTAACAGCCTGACGCAGGCAGGTGACGTAGTACAATGATTAGCGTACACAACTAACATGTGAAAGGTCGGAGGTTGAAAACTCGTCAAATGCTGTTAATTTTTTTTTAATCTAATCAAAAGACTTTGATCATTTTTATTCAATTTGTGTGAGTGTTATTTTTTAAATTTCTAACACATTTTCATTGTCATGCTGCCTTTTTTATTTGCTTGTATTTCTCTTCGTATCATTTTTATTTCGTTTGGAATCTGCCCGCATCGCCTATATTCTACAAGCGAGTGCCAACCAGGACTTCTCACTGGTTGGTAATGTCGCAGCTCGTATAGCTCCAGTGGAGAACGATAGCGAGAAATTTAATTTGCGTTTAGCGTTGGAACTGAAATTTTCCTGTCTTTAGTTTGCTCTTATAGGTCAGCTGCAATCGCCGTGAATAAAGCGATTGTGATTTCAGTTCTGCTGCAGATCCTTGACCGCCGTTTTCTCAGATATACTGTACATCACGAAGGTGTGGTTAGGTTATGACGTGATTTTAAATTCAGGGCTACAAAACGTGTCATCTACTGCAGTTCAGACATTTGTTAGTTAAAATCAGCTGTCGACAGAGCATCTCGCTTTTCCGTCATACATCGTGGCGGCCCTTGCAAACATTGCTCCATGTTACAGATTAACAGCATTTATGAAGTGACCCGCCGTATTTGTGAACCGTCTCTAACCGAGCAGTAGCTGGAGTCGATGTGGCAACACTGCAGTGGCAACTGACATATGTCAAATGACAAGTAATTTTAAACGGACTATAGTCTATCCTCTTGTAACCCCCCACCCCACCCCAATTTTATAATAATAACTTTACCTCAAATTTACGGCGATTGGACGAGTGAAAATGCTCGTATATCAGAATATCTGGTACCTGTGGCTGCGCTCGCAAATTAGTAATTAGTGATGGTAAGTAAGCTGCTGCAATAACGTCAGTTGCCCTCACACGTCTGCTTGTTTGGGTAAGCATAGCTCGTGAAGTGGGCTGAAGCCATCCCTTCCTCTCCCCCCCCCCCCCCCTCCCCACCACTGTGCCACACTACAGTATGCGGCAGCACTTGTAGCGCTGTTGCCCTGCAGTACTTGCAGAGGGGCATTGGCAGGAATGTGCTTTTATGCAATGTGCTATTGAAGTAGCTATACATTACACAATATGTACGTTATCCAACAAATTTAATAATGTTTTAACTTGGTTTATGTTCACTGACGCAAAAAAAGATGTTTCATTCACTGCTTCACCCTATAAGGAGTAGGTACTTCTGTTTTTACTTTCTAAAGTAGCCTATGCTCTTCGTCTGGGTTCAAGCTGTCCATACCTAATGTCATCGAAATTAGTTCAGCGGTTTAGTCATGAAAACGCAGCAGAGAGAGTTACTTTCTCATTTATAATATTAGTATAGATACATACGTGGCTACTGAATTGAATTGTGCACTGCATCCTATACTTAAAGGGAACCATCATTAACGATTGTTCTGTAATGATAAGTAACTAAGGTTAAACATAGTTTTGTTTCACATGGTGCAATTTTACAGACCCTGATTAATCTCTCTGACCCACATCATTCATCCCACATAGACACATCACTCAGTTTCTTTCATCTAATTTTAGGGGACCTACTCGTGTAAAGTAACCAAATATTTGAAAAAATATTTCTGCTCTTTAGAAAAGAGCATTTCCTACAGATTACAAAAATGTAGACCATGGTTAATCTCTCTGACCCACGTCATTCATACCAGTTAGAGACATCACTCAGTTTCTTTCATTTAGTTTTCATGGGACCTACTCATGAAAAATGAGCAAATATATGAAAAACTATCTCTGCTGTATAGAAAAGACCATTTCCTGCAGATTACAAAAATGTAGACCCTGATTAATCTCCCTGACCCACATCATTCATTCCACTTAGATACATCACTTAGTTCCTTTCATCTAATTTTCAGAACACCTACTCGTGAAAAGAGAATTTCCTGCAGATTACAAAAATGTGTAGTTTCTGAACATTTTCATTGTCCCGTTTGTTTGTAAATTTAGTTTGAACGTAATGTTGCCCAGATACCACTTTGCTCTGCATCGTAATCTGTGATGTATTCATGTTTTTCTTCCTTTTTTCAGTTCTTAGATAGCGATCATAATCAACATTCTAGAGGGCTCTAACACAGAACCTAAGTATAGGTGTATAGAAAGGGCTGTGGCTTAGCCGAAACCAGAGATCTTATGATATATTTCTTTACGTCTTGCTTTCGAAATTTGAAAAACATTCGCTTCTCAGTTACCGCTCTATTGCTCTACTTCAGTGTGTGTGTTTTCTGTGTTAGAAATGCCAAGAATAAAGTAAGTTAGCACCAAACGGAGGTTTCGAGGCAATAAGTTCAAAGCAACATCGAATAATACTCGTCAATTGGATAAATAGTCACCCACAGAAATTGGGTGTACAGGCATATATTATACTTACAGTCATCCCTTGCCGTTATGAGGGAAAATAAGCGTAAATAAAGAGATCTGGCAAATACAAATCTTCTTAGGAGATATCTCCACTTCCTCACAGAATGCGAACAGCTTCAAGAGCTGCATATGGGATCGAATACCGAAAACTGTATTTGTCAGGCTGCAAATGTTCAAAATAGATGTAATGGCGTGCCAAACTTCACGCGTGTTGCGTGTGCGGGTCGTGCGTGAACCAAGGGCAGCTTCTCGGAAGTACTAGGAACCGTGCCACATCTCATTTAGCTTAGCTGTGCGGCGTGTTCCAGGCGGCAAAACTCTACGACCTCGGCAGAATCGTGGTGTCATCGCTGTTGACCCTTCGCTGTTTGTACGTTGTATGAAGGGTGTTCACAGGTTCAGTGGCTGTTGGAACAAAAAGGGGCAGTCTAGTGACCTATCGTCACAATGATTTAAAATGAATGGGAATGAGAGAAGAGAGGGATGACATTTGTCAGTTTGTATAAGGGACAGGCACTGTTTATTTGCTACTAAACGACATCACGATATCGTGCAGAAAGAATTTAAAGATTTAATCGACAATGAGAGAGCAAAAAATTACAACGATTGAGAGACAGGATTCATCACGAAGCACTTTGTGCTAAACTTGCACGCACAGAGCACGTGAAGAAATTGGTGATAAGAATAGCAAAATTTCTGAAGTCGCACGCATTGTTCCATTGTCATTTGAAACAGTTTTCAAAGGAACTGAACAAAGAGTCTGGAGACTTCATACTGCAAGGTACGTTGGTTAATTCAAGAGGCATACCTGGAACGATTTTTCGATTTAAAAATTTGTTGAATTTATGAAGGAAAAAGGATTGCAGGAACGAAAATTAGGACATTTAGATTAGCTTGCAGACTTCACATTTTATGTGGACTTGACAGCACATTGCTCACAGTTAGACACTTCAAGGTAACTCCTTTCTGACTTGATGCGGATACGTTTAAAAAGAAAAGCACGTTCTACAAGGGACACATTCTGACAAAGGAAGTCCAGTTAAAGAAAACGCGAGGTTTGAAGAATTCGTTGTGGCCTTGAAAGAATTACAAGGATTGTTTTATAAAGGTTTTGAGGACTATCTCAGTCTTGCATCTGTTTCCAAGTTGTTTTCGGGACCGTTTCCCGTTTTCGTTGACAGCTACCCTGTTCCCTTGCAAATGTAACTGACTGACCTGCAAGGTAATTTCACTTTTAATGACAACTCTTTTTGCGTTAAAACTGTCCAGGACGTCTACACCGCTTTCCTCAGTAGAGTTTCCACAATGAGGTTGCAAAAGTGCTACAATACTTTGATCGACATATATGACTCCAAGACCTTTCTTCGAATATGAAACTAAATAAGTTACGATCATGTGGCAACTTGAGTGCGAAACGCTGTGAAATATTAAACTTCCTGGCAGATCAAAACTGTGTGCCGGACCGAGACTCGAACTTGGGACCTTTGCCTTTCGCGGTCTGTCCCTGTGCCGACAGTTTGTACTAAATAAAATTTATATTATGTCCTCGGCAGGTCACAAATAATTAAATAATACAGAAAAAGTGTTTTGCTTGTGCTCTGTGTTGTAGAGAAATGTGAAAAGGAAAACAAAGTCGTGTGCAGCGCTTCTGCACTGCCATTTAGATGTGGCGCGTTCACAGATTTCCCCCGTTCTCCCTCCTCGCGCTCAGATAGCGTGGCGTGGTTGTGGCGGAAACTTGCCAGCCAGGCTGGGCGCTTCGGCACTCTAGCCTGGCCACGACCCGTGACCCGAAATCTTGGCCGTCCCTGGTGTAATGGATGCACCAATAACATTCAATGGTGGCGCAGTTTGTAGGATTAATGTCCTGAAAAAATTAGATTTTCAGAGTAGAAGCAATTCGGTTTCAACTATAAATGTTATTAATCGACTGTGGTTAAGTGGAGCGAAGAGAGCTAGAGAATCAGTAACGAAGAAGGTTACGATAAATTCCAGAATGAAGTGAAAGAATATGGAGGATAAAGACACATGAGACTGAAGGGAATATGCAACTTGAATGTTCTAAAACTACATTGTGATAAGTTAATGAATTCGTAAATCTTCTTTCCTGACTTACCAGAAGTCTGAATTTTTATGATTCAAGAACACTTTTCACCCTACATGACTGAAGTGCCAAAGTTGGCACATACAATTAGAATGACCTTCTCTACGTCTCTAGCCTACTGTTTCCAGAGAATTCTAAAATGTGATGAGAATGTGTCTGATTGTTGACCTAGACTTCTAAATATATTTCTCACAATAAAATAAATGTCCTATATTTTTCATGGAGGAGCATCAGAAGAGGAAATTGGAGACATATAGTACTTTGCAGACGATTTCTGTAGCCACACTGTTTTTATAAGCTGTGCAGCCAGTGGTACCAATATAAATGGTACCTCGGTTAAACAGTGTTCTGCTTTTAATCCTTTTTAAATATTGTTGTCAACATGACAATATAATAAATATCTACCTGGTTTTACCAGAAACGATTTGTCTAATAACCCGGATTGTTTGTATAAATTTTTAGCCATTTCTAATTTGTAGATCTTTAATACTATGAGTAGAAGAGACTGTTAAAAACTCAGCCAATTCAGAATCGGATGCCCTTATATTTCAATCACTTATTTCATCCGAAATTGTTTAAGGCCTCTTCCTATAGTCAAACTTTTCTACAGGGCCGCCTAAAGAAGCATGTGGTACTAATTTCCACGATAAGCAAATCACTCAGCGATCTGAAAATTGCTCCTAACTCACGATTCTTTACAATTATCTCCACAAAATTATTCCTTATAAATGCGAGAGTTTCCCACAAAGTAATGCACATCATTTTCTTCTTCAACAATTCTTTATTCAATACAATGAGAATTGCACACATGAAAGAATGGTGTATTATCTACACACCCTATTTTCCTAAGCAATCTCCATCCCATTCTACGGCCTTCCTCCAGCGCGAAACAAGGGCGTGTACGTCCTGTCGCTACCAATCGTTGTCCTGGTGACGGAGCCAATGATTCACTGTGTGAATCACCTCCTCTCGTCCTCAAAATGTCTGCAAACTGCCGAATCGCAATGCGTCAGTCCTCGCTAATGACAACATCAGCTCGCTGTAACATGTCAACTGTGACAGCCGTGGATGGTCTCCCCGACCTTCGCTAATCGTGGAGCTCCGTCGAACCGCCTTCTGATGACCTCACCAGCCGTGCCCAGAGACTATCTGTACTGCAGTCGACTACAGATGCTCCATTGACTTGACACAAGCGTTTGTGAACATTCCCCACAGTTTCTTTCTCTGCTGTGGTGTCACCGCTAGACACCACACTTGCTAGGTGGTAACTTAAATCGGCCGCGGTCCTGTAGTACATGTCGGACCCGCGTGTCGCCACTGTGTAATCGCAATCCTAGCGCCACCACATGGCAGGTCACAATACACGGACTAGACCTCGCCCCAGTAGTACGGACGACATAGCTTGCGACCAGACCTACCAAGTCTTCCTCTCATTTGCCGAGAGACTGATAGAATAGCCTTCAGCTTATTCCATAGCTACTACCTAGCAAGGCGCCATTTGTATCAGTGCTTATAGCTTACTACTATTCAAGAGATGTATTCCAACAAGAGAATAAAGTTAAGTATATTATTCCAGCTACGTACTGTTCTTCTTATTCATTAATAAGTCTCATGTTCCAGTACTTCACGCCCGTCTGCGTTAGTTTAGCGTGCACTTTCAGCCACTTCGATCTACAAGGTGTTGGCCCCGCTGCCGACACATCATCTGCAGTAAGAAATTCAATGACGGCACGTTGCTTGTGACGTACATCACCTATAGACGCCATTTTGAAACTGTCCTGGATCTACGCTGTCTGTCGGAAGGACGGGAAACTTGGCGCGCTCGCTCAGGACACTTCAAATAACACATACGTAACGTTTTGCATTCGTAGCATTGTTTTCAGATCAAAAAAAAAAAAATGCGGTGCATTACTTTCTGGGCAACCTTCGTATTCAGTTACAATAACGAATCAAATATTACAGGGCTATTACAAATGATTGAAGCGATTTCATAAATTCACTGTAGCTCCATTCATTGACATATGGTCACGACACACTACAGATACGTAGAAAAACTCATAAAGTTTTGTTCGGATGAAGCCGCACTTCAGGTTTCTGCCGCCAGAGCGCTCGAGAGCGCAGTGAGACAAAATGGCGACAGGATCCGAGAAAGCGTATGTCGTGCTTGAAATGCACTCACATCAGTCAGTCATAACAGTGCAACGACACTTCAGGACGAAGTTCAACAAAGATCCACCAACTGCTAACCCCATTCGGCGATGGTATGCGCAGTTTAAAGCTTCTGTATGCCTCTGTAAGGGGAAATCAACGGGTCGGCCTGCAGTGAGCGAAGAAACGGTTGAACGCGTGCGGGCAAGTTTCACGCGTAGCCCGCGGAAGTCGACGAATAAAGCAAGCAGGGAGCTAAACGTACCACAGCCGACGGTTTGGAAAATCTTACGGAAAAGGCTAAAGCAGAAGCCTTACCGTTTACAATTGCTACAAGCCCTGACACCCGATGACAAAGTCAAACGCTTTGAATTTTCGGCGCGGTTGCAACAGCTCATGGAAGAGGATGCGTTCAGTGCGAAACTTGTTTTCAGTGATGAAGCAACATTTTTTCTTAATGGTGAAGTGAACAGACACAATGTGCGAATCTGGGCGGTAGAGAATCCTCACGCATTCGTGCAGCAAATTCGCAATTCACCATAAGTTAATGTGTTTTGTGCAATCTCACGGTTTAAAGTTTACGGCCCCTTTTTCTTCTGCGAAAAAAACGTTACAGGACACGTGTATCTGGACATGCTGGAAAATTGGCTCATGCCACAACTGGAGACCGACAGCGCCGACTTCATCTTTCAACAGGATGGTGCTCCACCGCATTTCCATTAACCCCATGCGATTTCTTTCTGTGGGGTTATGCGAAAGATTCAGTGTTTAAACCTCCTCTACACAAGAAACGTGCCAGAACTGCGAGCTCGCATCAACGATGCTTGCGAACTCATTGATGGGGACATGCTGCGCCGAGTGTGGGAGGAACTTGATTATCGGCTTGATGTCTGCCGAATCACTAAAGGGGCACATATCGAACATTTGTGAATGCCTAAAAAAACTTTTTGAGTTTTTTTTATGTGTGTGCAAAACATTGTGAAAATATCTCAAATAATCAAGTTATTGTAGAGCTGTGAAATCGCTTCAATCATTTGTAATAACCCTGTACTTCTTATCACTTTCAGAGTACTCGCTTTTAAAAATTATTCTTCTGTCTGTCATTTGTACTCAGGTGATTCTTCTGAAAAAGTTTCCGACCTGATTACGGCAGCGCGCCAGGAACTAACAAACTTTGGACGCTGAATAGTAGTTGGAGATAACAACACTGGACATTCAGTTCGGAAATCGTTAGCGACTTCCATAGTCCGAGAACCAAAGTGTCAAGAGTTTGCCGAGAATATCAAATTTCGGACATTACCTCTCATCGTGGACAACACGGTGGCCGACGGACTTCACTTAACGACTGAGAGCAACGGCATTTGTGTAGAACTGTCAGTGCTGACAGACAGGCAACACTGCTTGAAATAACCTCAAAAATCAATATGGGACGTAAGACGAACGTATTCGTTAGGACAGACGAAATTTCGCGTTAATGGGCTATGGCAGCAGACAACAGACGGTAGTGCCTTTGCTAAGGTCGAGTTCTACGTAAGCGTCAGAAGCGACCGACAGCTAGCGACGTCTGGATACGCGACACTCCAGCAAGGACAGTGGCACTGGGCAGAAAGTTCGGGTGTCCCGCGTGCGAGCGACCATCTCCCGCCGCAAGGTGGCTACTTAGAGCAGACCAGCTGTTTCTATAAAACGGCGCTCCTAAACTGTAGAATACTGTAGCTCGAGAGTAAGGCTACAAAATTAGCTTTACTTAATTAAATAAAGGGGCAACGGCCTTGTCGCAGTGGATACACCGGTTCCTGTGAGATCACCGAAGTTAAGCGCTGTCGGGCGTGGTCGGCACTTGGATGGGTGACCATCCAGGCCGCCATGCGCTGTTGCCATTTTTCGGGGTGCACTCAGCCTCGTGATGCCAATTGAGGAGCTACTCGACTGAATAGTAGCGGCTTACGTCAAGAATGCCGTCAAAACGACCGGGAGAGCGGTGTGCTGTCCCCACGCCCCTCCTATCCGCATCCTCCATTGAGGATGACACGGCGGTCGGATGGTCCCGGTAGGCCACTCGTGGCCTGAGGACTGATTGCTTTTAATTAAATAAAGCAAAAAGGAACGCTGTGCATGAAATTTACTAAGGGAGGAATCTTCACGTAGAATACACGTGAATGAGTAGAGGAGCATTCGACCATCACGTCAATAAATTAAAGACGTATGTTTTTTACACGATCAGTAACTTTTAACAACCGATAAATGTGGAAGAATGACTGACTACCTTAAATACAGAGAATGCATGCAGTATCAAAGAGGTGTGGGTGTAACGGTAGCGCACTCGGGTGCCACGTGCGTTTGATCGAAGTACGTGGGTTCCGTCCCGGCTACATTTTACGTGTTAACTGACTCAGTTACAATTCTACATACTAAGTTTTCGTATCTGAGTATCAGAATATCATTATGAACTTGTACAATATCAAATAGACTCCCCAAAATTAAAAATGTTCTGCGCTGTGTCCCGATGTCAAGTGTACAATATCTGAATTTGCATCGCTAAATATAATTTTAAGTTCTTGCCAAAGTACTTGATCTTTAACTGTATGTACACCTAGCCCAGTATATCACACATTAAATTCCTAACACAATGAACAACAAAGAAATTTTACTAATATTTTATTGTTGCGAACGTAATTCATCAGCAGTCAGCTTTAAGGCCAAGCGTTTCAGTTAATCTAAATAGTCTGTGTAAGTAAAGTATACAAAATTTTTAAAAAGAATGTCAAACGTTTTATGAAATGATTTGTCTTAAAGTGTGAAATGAAAAATATTAGAGAAAGGTTTGTTCCACTTCATTTTCTGTTCATGATTTCGTCCAACATTCAAAGGCACGTCGAATGTTCCTCCATTGTATTCTTATTGACACTTCATTTGCCTTGCTAACAAAAAAAATGGCTCTGAGCGCTATGGGACTTAACATCTGAGGTCATCAGTCCCTTAGAACTTCTTAAACCTAACTAACCTAAAGACATCACACACATCCATGCCCGAGGCAGGATTCGAACCTGCGACCGTACCGGGCGCGCGGCTCCAGACTGAAGTGCCTAGAACCGCTCGGCTGGCGCCTTGCTAATATCTTCTGTTCTCGAGAACAGATAGGCTTCTTGAAATGTAAATAATACACCAATGTATCTTTTTATGTGCAAAGTAGCTAGGCCTTCCTTGAACACATGAACTTTTTGACACTTCATTTACATAGCTTGCAGCAGCTTTTCGTGAAATATTTCAATCTTTCCTCAACTCAGTAATTAAGTTTTCCTTAATTATTCTGATTACTTTGATACCCCGTTTGCCTGTTTCTTTGTTTTGCTATGATAATTCGGAATAACCTTATTGTGTAATTCATAGGGAGTCTTGTTTTCGTTCTGCTCACACGTTTGACAAAAACGTATCGAGTGTTATACGATAAAACAGTCTTTTCTACGTGCTGTCATTTCCAAAAAACGTCGTTTAGATATCTTGAATCTTTCATGAAGTACGACGATTTATATTACCACTTGATTTCTGATGCACAGAAAATGATTTCGAAGCGCAGTGAGCGACCAGTCAGCGGATATAACAACCAATATCTGAAGAATGAAAAGAGATATCTTTCTGCTCTCAACTTTAACTATAATTTAGATATCCCAGTTACATTTCATACGAAACAAGTGTGGCCTAAAATGAACTTTACGGAAAGGATACGCAGTGTGATTTTACCTCTGCAGTCTCTTAAAAATTTCGTGCAGCACAGTAACTATGCCCAATAACGAAAATAAATTCAGAGCTTTATCAAGAAAAATATCATGATGTAAGATGCAGAAGAATCACATTTCTTCACGGAATAGTTTTCTTCAATTCGGATGATAAGTACACTACTGGCCATTAAAATTGCTACACCAAGAAGAAATGCATATGAAAAACGGGTATTCATTGGACAAATGTATTACACTAGAACTTACATGTGATTACATTTTCACGCAATTTGGGTGCACAGATCCTGAGAAATCAGTTACCAGAACAACCACCTCTGACCGTAATAAAGGCCTTCATATGCCTAGGCATTGAGTCAAACAGAGCTTGGATGGCGTGTACAGGTACAGCTGCCCATGCAGCTTCAAGACGATACCACAGTTCTTCAATAGTAGTTCAAAAATGTTCAAATATGTGTGAAATCTTATGGTACTTAACCACTAAGGTCATCAGTCTCTCAGCTTACACACTACTTAACCTAAATTATCCTAAGGACAAACACACACACCCATGCCCGAGGGAGAACTCGAACCTCCGCCGGGACCAGCCGCACAGTCCATGACTGCAGCGCCTCAGACCGCTCGGCTAATCCCGAGCTGCATCAAGAGTAGTGACTGGCGTATTGCAACGAGCCAGTTGCTCGACCACCATTGACCAGACGTTTTCAGTTGGTGAAAGGTCTGGAGAATGTGCTGGCCAGGGCAGCAGTCGAACATTTTCTGTATCCCGAAAGGCCAGTACAGGACCAGCAACATGCGGTCGTGCTGAAATGTAGGGTTTCGCATTGATCGAATGAAGGGTAGAGCCAGGGGTCGTAACACATCTGAAATGTAACGTCCACTGTTCAAAGTGCCGTCAATGCGAACAAGAGATGACCGAGACGTGTAACCAGTGGCACCCCATACCATCACGCCGGGTGATAGGCCAGTATGGCGATGACAAATACACACTTCCAATGTGAGTTCAACGCGATTTCGCCAAACACGGATGCGACCATCGTGATGCTGTAAACAGAACCTGGATTCATCCGAAAAAATGACGTTCTGCCGTTCGTGCACCCAGGTTCGTCGTTGAGTACGCCATCGCAGACGCTCCTGTCTGTGATGCAGCGTCAAGGGTAACCGCAGCCATGGTCTCCGAGCTGATAGTCCATGCTGCTGCAAACGTCGTCGAACTGTTCGTGCAGATGGTTGTTGTCTTGCAGACGTCCCCATCTGTTCACTCAGGGATCGAGACGTGGCTGCACGATCCGTTACAGCCATGCGGATAAGATGCCTGTCATCTCGACTGCTAGTGATGCGAGGCCGTTGTGATCCAGCACCGCGTTCCGTATTACCCTCCTGGACCCACCGATTCCATATTCTGCTAACAGTCATTGGATCTCGACCAACGCGAACAGCAACGTCGCGATACGATAAACCGCAATCGCTATAGGCGTCGCCACCGGCGCCAACCTTGTGTGAATGCTCTGAAAAGCTAATCATTTGCATATTACAGCATCTTCTTACTATCGGTTAAATTTCGCGTCTGTAGCACGTCATCTTCGTGGTGTAGCAATTTAATGGCCAGTAGTGTATTAGGGGATGTAATCGAGGTGTCAGTTTTTGCACTAATTCCTGCACCGCCAACACTTTGTTGAACCACTGTGGTGTCCAGTCTGCTGGCTATCACAGGTCAAATCTTCGCGAGCGACCAAGAGAAGCTACGTGGTGACGTGGAAAGACACACCTCGCTGGCAGGCGAATTCGCAGTCGGCCGAGATTCTCTGACGAAACAAGCGTTTCATATTTGGCGAGCCGGACAGCGTAATACGAAAAAGTGCCGTGCAGGATGTAGTCGTATTTCAAGTACCGCACTGAAGACAGAGGCATCGTCTGAAAAAAGTCTACATTACTATTTAATATTGTCTGCTAGGTCATATACATAGTATACATTATGAACAGCAAAGGTTCCAACATTGGAGCGTACTGCGTCTCCCCCCCCCCCCCACACCACCCCACCCCCCCACCCCCCCCCCTACCCCCGTAACCGCCTAATCAAGTAACACATTTTGTTAGACACGCCATACGATTGTGCTTTACTGCCGCCTACGAACGAGTGTTGCTAGGAAGCTTCCAGTTGTAGCAACGTTCGTATCCACTTTGCTCTGTTAATATTAACAATGCCGGACGCCGGGATGAAATTGCAGCACTAGCTTCGTCTGAGGGCGCGTCACGCAAACGGAGCGACACGCGAGCCAGTAAAAACAGGGCGGAGGGACAAGGCGCACGCCAGCGGCCGCCGCTGACATTTAGCGTCGCGGTCGCACACGTCGAGGGGCTGTGCGAGAATACGCAATTAGTGGTCGATAGCGAACTGATTTCAAAGCGGAGCGTCGCTTTTGTTGCGACCGTAAAGGCGATGCTATCTTGGCCTACTACAGAGTTCCACTCTGGAAATAGGCGAGGTAAGTCGCTCACGTGAATGTACATAGCACCATGAAAGTGGCGTGTAGACACTTCGAATTGGCATAAAGCATATACACTACTGGCCATTAAAATATCTACACCACGAAGATGATGTGCTACAGACGTGAAATTTAAAAGACAGGAAGAAGATGCTGTAATATGCAAATGATTAGCTTTCCAGAGCATTCACACATGGTTGGCGCCGGTGGCGACACCTACAACGTGCTGACATGAGGTAAGTTTCCAACCGATTTCTCATACACAGACAGTAGTTGACCGGCGTTGTCTGGTGAAACGTTGTTGTGGTGCCTCGTGTAAGGAGGAGAAATGCGTTCCATCACGTTTCCGACTTTAATAAAGGTCAGGATGTAGGCTGTCGCGATTGCGGTTTATCGTATCGCGACATTGCTGCTCGCGTTGGTCGAGATCCATTGACTGTTAGCAGAATATGGAATCGGTGGGTTCAGGAGGGTAATACGGAACGTCGTGCTGGATCCCAACGGCCTCGTATCACTAGCAGTCGAGATGACAGGCATCTTATCCGCATAGCTGTAACGGATCGTGCAGCCACGTCTCGATCCCTGAGTCAACAGGTGGGGACGTTTGCAAGACAACAACGATCTGCACGAACAGTTCGACGACGTTTGCTGCAGCATCGACTATCAGCTCGGAGACCATGGCTGCGGTTATCCTTGACGCTGTCTCACAGACAGGAGCGCCTGCGATGATGTACTCAACGACAAACCTAGGTGCACGAATGGCAAAACGTCATTTTTTCGGATGAATCCAGGTTCTGTTTACAGTATCACGATAGTCGCATCCGTGTTTGGCGACATCGCGGTGAACGCACATTGGAAGCGTGTATTAGTCATCGCCATACTGGCGTATCACTCGGCGTGATGGTATGGGGTGCCATTTGTTACACGTCTCGGTCACCTCTTGTTCGCATTGATGGCACTTTGAACAGTGGACCTTACATTTCAGATGTGTTACGACCCGTGGCTCTACCCTTCATTCGATCCATGCGAAACCCTACATTTCAGCAGGATAATGCAAGACCGCATGTTGCAGGTCCTGTACGGGTCTTTCTTGATACAGAAAATGTTCGATTGCTGCCCTGGCCAGCACATTCTCCAGATCTCTCACCAATTGAAAACGTCTGGTCAATGGTGGCCGAGCAACTGGCTCGTCACAATACGCCAGTCACTACTCTTGATGAACCGTGGTATCGTGTTGAAGCTGCATGGGCAGCTGTACCTGTACACGCGATCCAAGCTCTGTTTGACGCAATCCCCAGGCGTATCAAGGCCGTTATTACGGCCAGAGGTGGTTGTTCTGGGTACTGATTTCTCAGGATCTATGCACCCAAATTGCGTAGAAATGTAATCAGATGTCAGTTCTAGTATAATATAGTTGTCCAATGAATATCCATTTATCATCTGCATTTCTTCATGGTGTAGCAATTTTACTGTCCAGCACTGTAACTTTTTTGGATATGCAAATGATTAGCATTTCAGCGGAAACATACTCTGTAGATAGGAGTAACTCAATGTGCAATGCCTCAGCACTGGCGGTTCCTAAGTATACATTCTGGGTGTTCACAAATTTTTAGATTCATATAAATATGAGAGTGTGAAATTAATAGCATTTTCTGTATAAGAGTTATGCTTATCAACATATTTATAGAAATACATCAACTGCCAATAATAATAACAAAGGTAATAATACAAATAACAATTGTAATAATATGCATAACTTCTTTGAAAAAAAGAAAGGATTGTTTTTCGGGAATTATTTGTTTTTTACATTTTTAAATACAGTTTAGGGCTAGAAAGAAATAACGTTTAAGCTCTCGTTACTCTCTGTTCCGCATTTTTGTGTAAGTGGGAGTTTTCGTGCTTTTTTTATTTTTTCAGACACATGTACAAGATCCTAAAGCATGTATTAGTTAACGAGGCTGAAAATCAGACAATGCCACGTTGTACCCACACAATAACTTACGCTAATAATACACTGCTTTGTTCGCTTGTGGCAGCGGCCTCGCTGCAGTGGATACACCGGTTCCCGTCGGATCACCGAAGTTGAGCTCTGTCGGGCGTGGCGGGCATTTGGATTGGTGACTATCCGGGCCGCCATGCGCTGTTGCCATTTTTCGGGGTGCACTCAGCCTCATGATGCCAATTGAGGAGCTACTCGACCGAATAGTGGCGGCTCCGGTCAAAGAAAACCATCACAACGACCGGGAGAGCGGTGTGCTGACCCCACGCCCCTGCTGTGCTGACGATGACACGGCGGTCTGATGGTCCCGATGGGAAACTTGTGGCCTGAAGTCGGAGTGCTAATCGTTCGCTTGTAGTCACGCATATTTGACTTTGTCAGTTTCTCAGTCAACAGATGTGGTTGTGGAGGCGCTAGTTCCCTTGTGGCTAACTTTTCCTGGTAATTTTCTGTTAGGACTTAAAACAGATTCAACAGAGTTCACGTTGACACGACACACGAAAGCGGGTTCCTGTACAGTGAACAACCAACTCCAAACACAAACAGCCGTTTGTGGAAATGATTAAGTAGTACTGTCTACCAGCACGATCACTTCAGTAGAGTAGAAAGGAGACAGTGAGAACCATAAAGGGCGAAAAGCACACCGCCGTCGATGCCACATCTAAGTGAATATCAAAGAAATCAGTGATCCAGCTCTTCGTGAATCTTCATATATACAACGTGGGCCTACAGCACAGATAAATCTGATCCACTATAAGATCAACAGATTTCAGCAGCATGAATAAATGCTACAGTCTCACAGTCGACAACGATGTACTTTAAGGTTGTCAGTGCCTCAAATAGATTACTGTATGATAAAATCCAAAACTTAATGTATTATCTCTCATTCAGAATCCCATACAATAGGTTTTTCTACGAGTGTAACTATAGCATATATTGATGTCCGACATAATTTTACTATATAGTGAGTGAATTGGCATATCTGAGGCGTGTGCTACCATCTTCCGGGATTTATGCCAAGCGTACGGGGATAAACGTCTGCTGCACTGTGCCACCACCTGATGGCACTGACGTAAACTTGTAGTTGAGTAATAAGGGCTAGCTGTGCACTCCGTGAACCGTGCACATTGTTTATCAAATCCGTACGTATTTGGCCCTTAAGGCAACTACGTCACGCCAGTTAAGCATGCGCAAAAGCTGCTTAGAATGTGCACAACAGAAGGTGTGCTCCCGACTCTGCTGCCAAGTTTCGTGGAGCTTGGAGGAGTAGCAGTGTAGCATAGCGTTAGATTTAGTGCCGAGTATTTCAGGTTACCGCATCTACATTGCGGCATTCAAAGAAAAATAACCAATAAATCCGAAAGTTCACGTGCTCTTGTGCGCTTATACAACAGCCGCCACTGTGTCTGAGAAAAAAGGTGAAGCGCCTATAATAGGACATCTGCAATTCACACTTAAGTGCCTGGCAGAGGGCTCATCGAACCATTTTCATACTACTTATCTACCACTCCACTCTCGAATGGCAAGTCGAAAAAAGGAACACCTATATCTTTCCGTTCCAGCTCTGATTTCTCTTATTTTATTATGATGATCATTTCTCCCTACGTTGGTGGGTATCAACAAAATATTTACGCATTCGGAAGAGAAAGTTGGTGATTGGAATTTCGTGAATAGATCTCGCCGCAAAGAAAACCGCCTTTGTTTCAGTAACTGCCACCCCAACTCGCGTATCGTATCAGTGACACTCTCACCCCTATTGAGTGATAATACATACGAGCTGCCCTTCTTTGCACTTTCTCGATGTCCTCCGTCAATCCTACCTGGCAAGGATCCCATACTGCGCACCAATATTCCAGCAGAGGACGGACAAGTGTAATGTCTTTTCAGAGGGTTTGTCGCATCTTCTAAGTGTTCTGCCAACAAAGCGCAGTCTTTGTTTCGCCTTCCCCACAATATTATCTATGTGGTCTTTCGAATTTAAGTTGCTCGTAATTGTATTTAGTCGAATTGATAGCCCTTAGATTTGTGCGATTTATGGTATACCCAAAATTTATCGGATTTCTTTTAGTACCCATGTGGATGACCTCGCACTTTTCTTTGTTTAGTGCCAATGGCCACTTTTCGCGCCATACAGAAATTCTCTCTAGATCATTTTGTAATTGGAATTGATCGTCTGATGATTTTACTAGATGGTAAATTACAGCGTCATCTGCAAACAATCTAAGGGGGCTGCTCAGATTATCACCTAGATCATTGATGTAAATCAGGAACAGCAGAGGGTCTATGACACTACCTTGCGGAACGCCAGATATCACTTCTGTTCTACTCGAAGATTTACCGTCCATCACTACGAACTGTGACCTCTCTGAGAGGAAATCACGAATCTAGTCACACAACTGAGGCGATACTCCATATGCACGCAATTTGATTAATAGTCGCTTGTGAGGAATGGAAATCTAGGAATATGGAATCGATATGAGATCCCTTATCGACAGCACTCATTACTTCATGGGAATAAAGAGCTAGTTGTGTTGCACAAGAACGATATTTTCTGAATCCGTGTTGGTTTTGTATCAATAAGTGATTTTCTTCAAGGTGATTCATAATGTTCGAGTACAGCATATGATCCAAAATCCTACTGCAAATTGAGGTCAGTGATATGAGTCTGTAATTCAATGGGTTATTCCTATTTCCTTTCCAGTCTTTAGGAACAGACCTTTCGTGAAGTGAGCAGTTGTATATGATTGCTAAGAAAGGCGCTATTGTGTGTGCATAATCTGAGAGGAACCTGACTGGTATACCATCTGGACAGGAAGACTTGCCTTTCTTAAGTGATCTGAGGGGTTTCGCAACTCCTGAGATATTTACTTTTATGTCAATCATGCTAACAGCTGTTCTGGTTTCGAATTCTGGAATATTTACTGTTCCTTCTTTCGTGAAGGAATGAGAAGGAGGAAAGAAAAGAAACGTCATGGATTGAGAGGGTATGTGACATTATTTCAGTGATTACAAAATCTGTTAAATTTAAAGAGAACTTGGCATTACAAGCCGACTTATCAGTATGACGTTGTACTTCCTGTCTCTTGGATTGATGCACTGACTCGTTTAGGAATGGTGTTATAAAGCCGTTGTAACCTCTTCTGAGGCAAGCTGGCCCACAGCAGCATAACTGTTCATTGACATCGTGGCTACTGGCAGTGGGACAGAGTTGGTTTTCTAGCTGTTTCCACTCATCTTCTACTGGAGACAGACATGGGGTGTTCCTTGGCCACGGCAGTACCTGAAGATCACCCCAACAGTAGTTTATAGAGACACGTGCTATCTGCGCTGGAACAGCCCCCCCCCCCCCCCATTAGCTGAATGGTCAGCGCGTTGGAGTGCCACGCACGGGGGCCCGGGTTCGATTCCCGGCTGGGGAGGGAGATTTTTCTCCCCTGACGGACTGGGTGTTGCGCTGTCCTCATCATTATTTCGTCCCCATTGTCGACGCGCTGGTCGCGCAACCTGGCGTCGCATCCAGTAAGACTTGCACTTGGCGGCCGAACTTCCCGTCTGGGAACTCCCGGCCTCTGACGCCATACGATCATTTCCATTTTATGGTCGAACATTGTCCTGTTGAAAAATGGCACACGACACTGTTGAGTGAGAGACAACACATGAGGAGCAGGGATTTCGTGACTTACCACTGTGCCGTTAGAGTTCCCCAGTCACCACCACTCGTGACCTGAAGTCGTGCCTGATGGCTCCTCACACAGTGACGGCAGCAATGAAACTGCTGTGCCTCTCCGAAAACACTTGGAGAATAGGACTTCTCCCCAGGTCGCCGCCATACTCCCGGACGATGGTCATCCGGGGTAGCCCAGATCTGCGATTCGTGCCTGAAAAAAATGTGACGTCATTCATCTGCACTCCACGCTTCCCGGTCGTGGCACAACTCCAAGATCAGCCATTTTTAGTGTGGTTTTAACGCGAAACTACGCATGGGACGATAGTTCCCTAGAAAGACTGCTGCTATTCTCCAACCAATGCTGTGGGATGAAACAGAAGGTTGCAAGGGAGTCCATTCTTCGTTCTCGATTGGCAGGCGCAATGTGAAGTGGTTACAATTTGCACAGTGATCAGACGTGGTCGTCCGCAACGTTGTCGACGAGTATGCACGCTCACATGCAGTCCAACATCCGGCTGTTGATACATTCGAGTGCTCCACAAATCTGGATATTGCACGATCCAACCAACTGGACAAATGGAGATCCACATTGAGGCCCCATTCAAACACTTTCACGTGCTGATAATACTGTCTCACACGGGTACACGGTATCTCCGTGTCCTCCACAGTGATCACTCAATATCTGAAGCTGTTCACGCCCCTTATATACCCTACCAGGCCTGGTAACGACACCAAACAAGAATAACACTAATACACCATGGGGCTGTTCTATCTGACACAGAGAATCGCAACTATAATCATTTGCATTCTCGCCGATGTAGTGTATATGTACGAGTCTACATTGACGTCCGACCGTATCTTCTCGGTGCTGCACTTGATTATGTCATAAGAAATGATTATGTGGTGGGTTTATCATTCATAAATCGCACATGAATGTTGATTGCTTCTGAGAATATAAAAGGACAAATGCTTTCATATGTGTTTTATCGTTCCACTTCATGTAAGGAATTCCAGCTGTCTTTATATGTGGATACATGTAAGATAATACTTATAACACAGTGAGATGATAAAAGTCATAGAATACCTTCTAATATCGTATCGGACCTCCTTTTTCCCGGCATAGTGCAGCAACTCGACGCTGCATGGACTCAGTATGTTGCTGAAAGTCATCCAGAATTATTGGGCTATGGTGCGTCTATAGCCACCCATAATTGCTAAAGAGTTGCTGGTGCAAGATTTTGTGCACGAACTGACCTCCGTTATGTCCCATAACTGTTCGATGGAATTCATATCGGGTGATGTGGGTGACCAGATCATTCGCTCTAATTGTCCAGAATGTTCTTCAAAGCAATCGCGAACAGTTGTGGCCCGGTGACAAATACATCGTAGTATGGGAACATGAAGTCGATGAATGGCTGCAAATGGTCTCCACGTAGCCAAACCTAATTAATTCCAGTCAATATCCGGTCAGCTGGAGCCGATGACCCAATCCGTTCGATGTAAACACAGACCACACCATTATGGAGTCACCACCGGCTTCCACAGTGCCTTGTTGAGAACTTGGGGTCATGGATTCGTGGGGTGTGCACCACACTGGAAACCTACCATCAGCTCTTACCTACTGAAATCGGGACTCATCTGACCAGGCTACGATTTTTCAGTAGTCTAGGGTCCAGCCGACATGCTCACGAACCCAGGAGAGGCACTGCAGGTGATATTGTGTTGTTAACAAAGGCAGTCGCATCGTTCGTCTGCTGACATAGTCCATTACCTTTGTATGTCGCCTCATTACCCTAACGGATACGCTCGTCCTACGCCCCACGTTGATTCCTGCGGTTATTTCACTTAGTGTTGCTTGTCTGTTAGCACTGACAACTATACGCTAACATCGGTCGTTAAGTGAAGGCCTTCGGCCGCTGCGTTGTCGGTGATGAGAGTAACGGCTCGGCAAGTCCTGACACTGTGGATCTCGGAATATTGCATTCCCTAATGATTTCCGAAATGTTATGTCCCATGCGTCTAGCTCCAACTACCATCCCGCGTTCATAGTCTGTTAAATTCCGCCCCGCGGCCATAATGGCGCCAGAAACCTTTTGATATGAGTCACCTGAATACAAATGCCAGCTCCACCAATGTATTGCCCTCGTGTACTTTGTGTACGCGAGACTACCGTCATCTGTACATGTGAAGATGGCTATCCCATGACTGTTGCCACTTCAGTGCAAAAGGAAAGATTCTGACAGTTCCAGACTGCAAGATTAATGCTTAACATCTTGAGCGCGTGTGACGTGAGCATTTAGGGTTAATGCTAAGAAGCTACATGAAATGGGAATATCATCTAATCTCTGCATTAGGGGAGGCGAACGGAAGACTTAAATTTGTTGGAAAGCTTCTAGAAAAGTGCGCTGCTGTAAAGTGTTGTAAAGGAAATCTCATACAAGATAATGGTGTGAGAAGTTGTTCTAGTAGACTTAACAATAAACATTGAAGGATTCAAAGACGCGCTCCTAAGACCGTAACCTATCGGTACTCAGTGGACTTAAATGGGAGTCCTCGGAAAGAAGATAACATAGCTCTCGTGTAAACCCGTTATGTAAATTTAGAGAACTCAATTCCACAGCTATAATGCCACTGTCGTATATCTAACGTAGCGATCATGAGCAATCAATAACAAAAATTTGGGCATATGGACGTCATTTTTCATATGAGCAATATGCGAGTTCATTTACATCTACATCTACATGGATACTCTGCAAATCACATTTAAGTGCCTGGCAGAGGGTTCATCTAACCACCTTCACAATTCTCTATTATTCCAATCTCGTATAGTACGCGGAAAAAATGAACACCTATATATTTCCATACGAGCTCTGATTTCCCTTATTTTATCGTGGTGATCGTAGGTAGGTCGGTGTCAACAAAATATTTTCGCATTCGGAGGAGAAAGTTAGAGATTGGAATTTCGCGAGAAGATTCCGTCGTAACGAAAAACACCTTTCTTTTAATGATTTCCAGCCCAAATCCTGTATCATTTCTGTGACACTCTCTCCAATACTTCGCGATAATACAAAATGCGCTGCCTTTCTTTGAACTTTTTCGATGTACTCCGTCAGTCCTACCTGGTAAGGATCCCACACCGCGCAGCAGTATTCTAAAAGAGGACGGACAAGCGTAGTGCAGGCAGTCTCCTTAGTAGATCTGTTACATTTTCTAAGTGTCCTGCCAATAAAACGCAGTATTTGGTTAGCCTTCGCCACAAATTTTCCAATTTAAGTTGTTCGCAATTGTTATACCTAGGTATTTATTTGAATTCACGGCTTTTAGATTAGACTGATTTATCGTGTAACCGAAGTTTAACGAGTTCCTTTTAGTACTCATGTGGATGACCTCACATTTTTCGTTATTGAGGGTCAACTGCCACTTTTCGCACCGTTCAGATATTTTTTCTAAATCGTTTTGCAATTTGTTTTGATCTTCTGATGACTTTATCAGTAGATAAACGACAGCGTCATCTGCAAACAACCGAAGACGGCCGCTCAGATTGCTTCCCAAATTGTTTATATAGATAAGGAATAGCAAAGGGCTTTTAACACTACCTTGGGGAACGCCTGAAATTACTTATGTTTTACTCGATGACTTTCCGTCAATTACTACGAACTGTGACCTCTGACAGGAAATCGCAAATGCAGTCACATAACTGATACGATATTCCAAAAGCACGCAATTTTACTACGAGCCGTTTGTGTGGTACAGTGTCAAAAGCCTTTCGGAAATCAAGGAATACGGAATCGATCTGCAGTACTCTACTGCATTGGCTCCTTACTTAGCTTGCATTTATCGTGAATCTCTTGCGCAACCTAAAGTCCCGAGCGACTGGAAAAAAGCGTAGGTGACGCCTGTATATAAGAAGGGTAGAAGGACGGATCCTCAAAATTACAGACCAATATCCTTAACATCGGTTTGTTGCAGGATTCTCGAACATATTCTCAGTTCGAATATAATGAATTTCCTTGAGACAGAGAAGTTGCTGTCCATGCATCAGCACGGCTTTAGAAAGTATCGCTCCTGCGAAACGCAACTCGCCCTTTTTTCACATGATATCTTGCGAACCATGGATGAAAGGTATCAGACGGATGCCATATTCCTTGACTTCCGGAAAGCGTTTGACTCGGCGCCCCACTGCAGACTCCTAACTAAGGTACGAGCATATGGGATTGGTTCCCAAGTATGTGAGTGGCTCGAAGACTTCTTAAGTAGTAGAACCCAGTACGTTTTTCTCGATGGTGAGTGTTTATCGGAGGTGAGGGTATCATCTGGAGTGCCCCAGGGAAGTGTGTTAGGTCCGCTGTTGTTTTCTATCTACATAAATGATCTTTTGGATAAGGTGGATAGCAATGTGCGGCTGTTTGCTGATGATGCTGTGGTACGGGAAGCTGTCGTCGTTGAGTGACTGTAGGAGGATACAAGATGACTTGGACAGGATTTGTGATTGGTGTAAAGAATGGCAGCTAACTCTAAATATAGACAAATGTAAATTAATGCAGATGAATAGGAAAAAGAATACCGTAATGTTTGAATACTCCATTAGTAGTGTAGCGCTTGACACAGTCACGTCGATTAAATATTTGGGCGTAACATTGCAGAGCGATATGAAGTGGGACAAGCATGTAATGGCATATGTGGGGAGGGCGGATGGTCTTCTTCGGTTCATTGGGAGAATTTTGGGAAGATGTGGCTCATCTGTAAAGGAGACCGCTTATAGAACGCTGGTGCGACCTATTCTAGAGCACCGCTAGAGCGTTTGGGATCCTATCAGGTCGGATTTAGGGAGGACATAGAAGCAATTCAGAGGCGGGCTGCTAGATTTGTTACTGGTAGGTTTGATCATCACGCGAGTGTTACGGAAATGCTTCAGGAACTCGGGTGGGAGTCTCTAGAGGAAAGGAGGCGTTCTTTTCGTGAATCGCTACTGAGGAAATTTAGAAAACCAGCATTTGAGGCTGACTCCAGTACAATGTTACTGCAGCCAACTTACATTTCGCGGAAAGACCACAAAGATAAGAGAGATTAGGGCTCGTACAGAGGCATATAGGCAGTCATTTTTCCCTCGTTCTGTTTGGGAGTGGAACAGGGGGAGAAGATGCTAGTTGTGGTAGGAGGTACCCTGCGCCACGCACCGTATGGTGGATTGCGGAGTATGTATGTAGATGTAGATGAAATCCCTTGTCAGTAGCACTCAGCACTTCATATGAGTAAAGAGCTAGTTGTGTTTCACAGGAAGAAAATTAATAGTACTGGGACTTGTACCCACCGGCATGCATTGTATCCCGGCTTGCGAGGAATTGTCTGCGAATGCTCGTTCGCTTACGTTCGCCCCAGTGCGAACGAGAACCGAGCTGCAACGACCGCAAGTGCACACGCACCATAAGAGGAGCACTGGAAAAGCGGGCCCGGCGACGGGAAATTCTCCACGACAGCTGTCTGCTGGGCGGAGCGCTCGGCCCCAGGGAGAAGCGGCAGCAGTAATTCCACGTATTGGACCATCGGCCTCTGGAGGGGCCGGGGGTGGGGGAAGCCGGCGGCCTGCCACTCAGAACACCACCGCGGGCCCGCAAGGCTGCACACAAATTTTACAGACGCGGGTAACCCTCTTGACCAGCCTATGGTGCGTTCGACCATCTCTCAGGTCTGCGTGATGACACATTGTGAGACTGCCGAGGACAAGTTTGGAACCATTTTAAATGCCAGAATGATACATGTGACTCCATACAGACAGCACAGATAAAAGGCGAAAAGCAAATACACTGTTAGTGATTACGGGAGCATTACTTACTCTGCATACACACTGAAGAGCCAAAGAAACTGGTACACTTTCCTAATATCGTGCAGGGCTCCCGCGAGCACGCAGAAGTGCCGCAACACGACGTGGCATGGACTCGACTAATGTGTGAAGTAGTGCTGAGTCCACAAATCCCTAAGAGTACGAGGGGGTGGAGATCCCTTCTGAACAGCACGCTGCAAGATATCCCAGATATGCTCAATAATGTACATGTCTGGGCAGTTTGGAGGCCAGCGGAAGTGCTGAAACTCAGAAGAGTCTTCCTGGAGCCACTCTACCAATTCTGGACGTGTGGGGTGTCGCATTGTGCTGCTGGAATTGCCCAAGTCCGCCGGAATGCACAATGGACACGAATGGATGCATGTGATCATACAGGAAGCTTATGTACGTGTTACCTGTCAGAGTCGTATCTAGGCGTATCAGGGGGTCCATATCACTCGAACTGCACACGTCCCACACCATTACAGATCCTCCACCAGCTTGAATAGTACCCTGCTGAGATGCAGGGTCCGTGGATTCTTGAGGTTGTCTCCATAGCACTACACGTCCGTTCGTTCGATACAATTTGAATCGAGACTTGTGCGACCAGGGAACATGTTTCCAGTCATCAACAGTCCAATGTCAGTGTTGACGGGCCCAGGCGAGGCGTAAAGCTTTGTGTCGTGCAGTCATCAAGGGTACACGAGTGGGCCTTTGGCTCTGAAAGCCCATATCGATGATGTTTCGTTGAATGGTTCGCTCGCTGATAGTTGTTGATGGCCAAGCATTGAAATCTGCAGCAGTTTGCGGAATTGTTGCACTTCTGTCACGTTGAACGATTCCATTCAGTCATCGTTGGGCCTGTTCTTACAGGATCTTTTTCTAGTCGCAGCGATGTCGGAGATTTGATGTTTTACCGGATTCTTGTTATTCTTGGTACACTCGTGAAATGGTCGCACGGAAAAATCCCAACTTCATCGCTTCTCGGAGATGCCGTGTCCCATAGCTCGTGCGCCTAATATAACATAACGTTCAGACTCACTTAAATCTTGATAACCTGCCATTTTAGCAGCAGTAACCGATGTAAGAACTGCGCCATATACGTGTTGCTTTATATAGACGTAGCAGACCGCTGCGCCGTATTCTGACTGTTTACGTATCTCCGTATTTCAATACTCATGCGTGTATCAGTTTCTTTGGCGCTTCAGTGTACATACAGGGTGCGAGATTCAGTAGAGCTTGCAGTCCTGAGAGTAACAATGGTTCCAGCCCAGCTGGCCGTCTATTCGATCAGAGCTTTGACCAGACAGACGAGTACCGTAAGTCATTGCGTGCTGCGTCAACTCTATGCCAGACTCTGTAGCTCACACAACAGGCATCGATTTCGAAGAATGAACTTTAACCGAAAGAATACCAGTGATGTTATCATTGATCGTTATCGAACAATCAAGTATACTGAACAGCAACGATCGGAAACGAGCTTTTTATTCAGATTAGTTAATTTAGTGTAGTTAGACTAACTTTTAATTGATTACATCACTGAGATTGACGGAAATATTAATTATTCAATGATAATATACAGTCGCCGGCTCATGTTTCAGGAAAAGTTATGAGCTGGTATCTGTCCGGTTGAAAATATTACGTAAGAGTTACTGATTTGTTCTTGGGTGGCAATGTAAACGCGTACGTGGAAGTTCAAATAAAATTTCACGTTAATGATAAGACTGGAAGTTAATTATTACTGTATTAAACACTTAAAAATGAGTGAAAACAATTACTGACTAGCCAGTAGCAACATGTAACGTGCTATGCACTAACAAGGGAACCTCCCCATCGCAACCCCCTCAGATTTAGTTATAAGTTGGCACAGTGGATAGGCCTTGATAAACTGAACACAGATCAATTGAGAAAACAGGAAGAAGTTGTGTGGAACTGTGAAATAATAAGCAAAATATACAAACTGAGTAGTCCACGGGTCGCATAGGCAACATCATGGACAAAATGAGCTCAGGAGCGTCGTGGTCCCGTGGTAGCGTGAGCAGCTCCTGAACCAGAGGTCCTTAGTTCAAGTCTTCCCTCGAGTGAAAATTTTATTTTCTTTATTTTTGCATAGTTATTATCTGTCCGTTCGTTCATTGACGTCTTTGTTCACTGTAATAAGTTTAGTGTCTGTGTTTTGCGACCGTATCGCAAAACCGTGCGATTAGTAGACGAAAGGACGTGCCTCTCCAATGGGAACCGAAAACTTGATGGCAAGGTCATAGGTCAACCGATTCCTCCACAGGAAAACACATCTGATATATTCTATACGACACTGGTGACGGCATGTGCGTCACATGACAGGAATATGTTGTCGATCCACCTAACTTGTACACTTGGCGAAGGGGTAAAAAGATTCTTCTACCTTGCCCGATTTAGGTTTTCTTGTGGATGCGATAATCACTCCCAAAAAGTGATAAAAACATAAGAGTTTGTCACATAAACTGAAAAAAAAATTAAATTTTTCACTTGACGGTAGACTTGAACCTAGGACCTTTCGTTCCGCAGCTGCTCACATTACCACGAGACCACGGCGCTCCTGCGTTCTCAGTCTCCTTGACATTGCATATCTTCCCATGAACTACTCAGTTTGTATATTTTGCTTATTTTTTCACAGTTCCACACAACTTCTTCCTGTTTTCTCAGTTGATCTGTTTTCAGTTTTTCAAGGTCTATCCACTGTGCCAACTTATAACTAAATCTGAGGGGGGTGCGATGGGGAGGTTCCCTTGTAAGTAACGCCACTCACAATAACATTGACTTTCGTTAGGTTTTGTGAAGCAATACCCGCAATCAGTTAATATTCCATACCAACTTTTATGGCAGTTATTGTCAACATGATTTTATAATTACCAGCACTCACTACAGACAATGCCGAAATTAAGAGAGCCAAGTTGCATAATACATTTGCAGAATACAGACAATGAGGTCACTTTTGTTTAAGTACTAAACTTTACCAATACTTGGCAGTTATTCTTAATATGCACTAAGTTCCTTTCTCAAATAATTATATAATGCACTTAGAGTACTACAATGATACACAGGGTGACAAGTATTGAAATATATGAAATAAAATCGTCGCAACTTTCTAACGGTTTGCGTTAGGACGTTCATACTGCACGGTTGGCCGCGGGGCATGACGGGAAGTAGTATGCGCATGTGCACACGCACTCACCTTGTTGTCAGCCGCTTTCAGTTGGACTGGTTTGTCAATAAGCAAAATTGGCGCATTTGGGGGACTGAGAATCCGCATTTCGCAATCGAGAAGTCCCTTTACCCTCAACGGATGACCGGGAGGTGTGCAATTTCCTGTCACGGAATAATCGGTGCGATATTCCGTGATGGCACGGTGACTACCGAAAGGAACGTGAAGGTTTTGGAAGATGATTTCATCACCATTATCTAAAGCCACACTGCTTTCGAAAATTGGAAATTGGTGGTAAGGTCTTATGGGACCCAACTGCTGAGGTCATCGGTCCCTAAGCCTACACACTACTTAATCTAACTTTAACTCACGCTATAGACAACACACACACCCATGCCCGAGGGAGGACTCGAACCTCCGACGGGGATGGAGCAGCACGGACCGTGACAAGGCGCCTCAGACCTGCTTTGAACAAGTGCGGTTCATGCAAGACGGAGCTCGACCGCATCGAAGCAGGAGAGTGTCTGAAGTCGTGAACGAGCACTTTGGGAACCACAGTCTGGCTCTGGGGTGCCCAGAGGCTACGGGTTGGGCATAGATTGGCCGCCGTTTTCTCCGGAAGAACACATGCGACTCAGTTTTGCGAGGCCATCTTAAAGGCAAAGTGTACAGCAATAACCCCAAAACCATTGCTGAGCTGAAAACAGCCATCCAGGAGGTCATCGACAGCATCGAAGTTCCGACACTTCAGCGGCTCATGCAGAATTTCGCTATTCGACTGCGATACATCATCGCCAATTATGGCAGGCATATCGAACGTGTCATAATCTAAATACGAATATCTGTAGTGACGTTTACATGGTGAATAAAGTGTGTGCACGACGTAGTTTGTAACTATTTCACGTTTTTTTCATATATTTCAATAACTGTAACCCGGTATGAACTTCAGTCAACTATCACTGCTTCTAGTTTCACGAAGTATCCAAATTAAACTATTAATGTCAAGTGCATTAACGTTCTTTCAAGTCAGATAATGTGCCTCTTAATAATGTTTTATTCTGTAATAAAGATGACAGGAAACGATCGTTCTGATGTCTCGCACTTAGGTAAATCATTAACACATTTACAAAAAAAAAAGGTGTGTAATGTTCGCAAATACTCGAGCTGCGACACTGACAATTCATTTACGATAATACACTGCTAAATGGCACAGTCTTTCTTTGTGACGAGTTGCATGTGATGCGGCGTACTGCTTTCCGTGACAGCAATAGTTATGAACAGGCTCCTCCTTCAGTAACGAGCAGTTTGTATTCACTTTGACCACACAGTACTCTTTTTACGATAATTTATTCTCCCAGGTCTTCTTGACTGAAATTTGTACTGTGACCCAGATACATGGCCTCTCGTTGAACATTTACAATGCCTTGTCGCACTTTCGATACTACAGGGATAGCGCACTTAGTTACCTACTCTAGCACAGACGCTTTGCGTCTATTCTTGACCACTGTTCATCTGTAGCTTGAAACATCCCCTTGGAAATATTTTATAAATGACAGTGCTGCAAAACCTCTACGTTATTTTATTTTCAAACAGCTGAGCAAAACTGAACATACTCAGACATTACTCTCTTTACTTATTCTGATCAACACTAAACTGACACACACTATTTTTAGCGCAACGCTGACTATCAATAATCCCTATAAAAGAATAGCCCTGACTAACAATAACCTATACCTTTCATGAATCACTTACCTCACAAAAATCTTCGTTACTCAATCTACTACAATACAGCGTGCGCCAATACCGCCAGCTGAATAAATGATTCTAACTACTGAAGGCACTAACTACTGATAGGCATAGTTAGCAAATGAAAGATTTTGATAGAGAAAAAGCAATGTATTTACCTTAATAATGTTCAAAAGTCATTATATATATATATATATATATATATATATATATATATATATTATTCACGTTTGGGCCCTACTGGACCACGCGAAGTACAATCACGGGGCATTCAGTTATTTTCTTTTAGACTTTCTCTCTGCCCAAATTCTTTTCATTCTCTCGGAATGAGCTCTTTTCCTTTCATCAGACCATGTGGTTCCAGTTTTCTTTGGTTTTTCAGCTTGACCAACTACCCAGTCATGAATTTTTTGCCTAAATAATTTTCTGTCTTGAATTTCATCTTATATATATATATATATATATATATATATATATATATATATATATATTCATGATATCCAGTATTACAAATTTACTCTTTCTGATGGACACACGTCCAGATCGTCCGCTCTCAAAATTCTGTCATTTCTCTCCCCACATCCACCACTGCTGGCGGCTCACCTCCAACCGCGCAACGCTACACGCCGTTCACATCCAACTGTCCAACACTACAATAGCGAATATTTCAACAATGCCAACCAGCCACAGACTGCACACAGCAGTCAGTGATTTTCATACAGAGCGCAACGTGGCGTTACCAACACAAAAACCTAAACAGCCTACTTACATAGCCCCCATGCTTCCCAAAAAAAATTTTACAAATTGTTTTGGGCATTGGCCAATACATATTTGTTAAAAAAATTTTATATTAACGCTAACAAATATATCAAATGCACACACTTATCGGTACAATGTTGGTCAAAAGCAAAATTTCTCACAGACCATAAAGACAGTCCTGATCATTCATCACAGTAGTAACTGCAGGTTTTTTTTCTCAAAGTTTGAGCAGTAAAAGAAAATGCACACGGAAGTAGTGGATTTCCAACGGAAAGACAGTGCTAACTCTTGACATGCAGACAGGTAATGGGCCACAACAGAGCAAACCCACAGCAGAGTCAGTGATTTTCATACAGAGCGTTACGTGTCGTTACGAACATAAAAACCTAAACAGCCTACTTACTCTCTGTGTCCCCACGTCACGCGCCTCTACGATGCTAGTGCCTTACTCCGAATAATGTTTTTCCATTCCACGTAATGCAAGCCCTCTGACTTTTCCAGCGTTTCTAGTACTGTATTTTATAATATTTGTTTTCAGTGATTGGTCATAAATACACCCTTCTTTAATTAATCATCACCGTCAAGAAGATAATAAAATTTCTGCTTGACAGCTGCTAAAGGACAGATACAATGTTGGACAGGAGTAATCACAGGAGATGATGTACGATCTGAAACACTGTACATATGTAACAGAGATGGAGCGGTGTTTTTATAACGAAAAATGGTACACATTTCGCCATATGGGAAAGCAGAATAACAGACATAAATAATGTTCATGCTTGGCACTAGTCAGACTCCCAACATAAAGGTCGCTATTGGGCTCTCCGTAAGGAATATGCCCTCCTTCGGCACTAATGCACATTTTGTCCCTGTTATTCACTGTAGCCATCGAACTGTTACGGAGTCCTTTGAGGGATGTTTCCCACTGGTCTCTCAAAGCGATTTTCAGTTCTTGCACTGTTCAGAGAGAGGGTGTTCCTTGAGAAACATGTCTTCCAAGAGCATCGCAGGCAGGATCTATAGGATTTAGATTCGGAGAGTACGTAGACCATTCCATATGTTCGATATATTCACTTTCTAGTGTGTCCGACTCCTCAGCAGTCCTGTTTGGGTTGGCATTGTCGCCCATAAACATAAATTCGGAAGCTATGATACCCATAAATAGACGGACATGATCCAGAATAATCTTTCTGCAATACCGCTTCGCTGCAGCGGTACCTGACGGAGAGGTAGCAGCGGTGTTCGACGATTGTGCATGATACCTGCCCACACCATACCGGCTAGGCTAAATCCATGATGTTCATGAAGATTCTGTGGCGTTTAACGATTTCCTCTCTTTCCACCTTAACTGGTGTCCAGAACCACTTGCCACAGTGAAGCGAGACTCATCGGAGAACATCACTCAGGACCACGGTGGCCACCCCAACCAACATGCTCCCTCTACTAACGAACTTGCACTTTGTCGAAATTGCTACCTGCGAATGTCCACGTAATTTGCCCTGTTTAAGACACTTAGGCACAACTTCGTCCCATCACAAGAGAAATTCGAGAGAAAAATTAAATAAAAAAATAAAAATCTTATGCTGTTAAATACTAGTGTAGAAACGCAACAGTGACGTATCTAATTTATCAGAAGTACACGGGCTGGATAAATACTGAATTAACATAGACGTTCAGAACACGTGATAGAGATGCTATCTCAAATGGCGATTATCCCTTCCAGCACTTCTGCAGACCTCCGGATTAAATCGATAACCACTCTTTCATAATTAACTTTCTCTTAAACGTGAACGTGAAGTATTAGAAGTACCAAGAGATCATTGCTATGGAGAAAACTTAGTAAACGTAGCATTCGATAATCGTATCTGAAAATACTTCCAAACACTTTTACGATGTATTTACCGTACTACTAGAAATAAAAGCCTACTAATGTGAATTATCTTGAGTCGAGGACCTCCCTTTCTCCTTCCAGTATTAATTATCAAAAAATTTTCGTACACGACACGTAATTCAGCCAGTTAAGCTAATGTCCAATACGCTCGCAACAGAATATGTTTGCCGTCGAAATAAATGATTCTCACACACCGTAGGTTACTTCCAACTCCAAAATTATCATGAAATTGTTAAAAAAAAAACAGATTTGACGTTTAATCCAGAGACTAATATGTTGTTAAGATGATGATAACCTTGGGTAAACATAACGTCTAGTGCTCAGTTATCCTCTCATTCCTTACTTAGTATTATGTTTAGACAGAAAATTATGTTTAGACAGAAAATTATGTTCAGTCCTTTTGAAAATTGTTTTAAACGTTCTCAAATAATATCCACCTTTTAATTCAGTGCCTCATTTTAGTCTCTTTTTACTGGTTGAATGACTTATAGGGTATTAAGCCATTCTTTGCACATTAATCTCTGTGTATCAACAACTGCCAGTTCGCAGCTAGTTCGCAGTCTGTATCTCACCTCTGACTTTAGCGAGTTTCGGGAACTTGTAAAACTGAATTTCGTTAAATTCGTTCTCTTTCAAATTGGCTGTAAAATGATTCATATCTTTGAATAAAAATGAAAACCATTACTACTTTCGATAAGATTTTACGTACTACAGTTTATTTTCTCTCTTTTTCCTTGCGGTTTTTCACAGTAAACAGACGTCGTAATGTGAACGAGAGACAACATAACTCTATCACCAGCCTAAGAGGGATGAACAAACAAAAATAAACACACACCACCACCACCACTACCACCTTAGTTCTCAACTTACAAGCAGATGTTCAAAAATTTAGCCTCTTCAGGTGTTGGCTTTTCCCGTTCCCATTACGAAATCCTAATTCATTGTCACTCGACAAGCTAAACTGCTAAAATAATGACAGCATGTTGGATTTCCGTTTTAGAATGGTTCAGCTAGGGTATTACTATTTCACTCGTCACCTCACTGTTACTTGTTACGGGCTAGGTACGCTGACTATAAGCATGAATTCCGATCCGTGTGTTTCCGTGATTGACCCACTGATCCATGTTATCGGCCACTTTTAGTTGGATGGGTTTCTCAACAAGCAAAATTCTTGAAAGAAAGGATATCGCGGAGAAATGGGTTAGTCACGGCTTAGGGCGTTGTTTTCAGAATATATCTACCAGTGTGCGCTGTTTTGAAACTTCCTGATAGTTTAAAATCGTATGCCGGATAGGAACAGCCGGCCGAAGTGGCCGTGCGGTTAAAGGCGCTGCAGTCTGGAACCGCAAGACCGCTACGGTCGCAGGTTCGAATCCTGCCTCGGGCATGGATGTTTGTGATGTCCTTAGGTTAGTTAGGTTTAACTAGTTCTAAGTTCTAGGGGACTAATGACCTCAGCAGTTGAGTCCCATAGTGCTCAGAGCCATTTGAACCATTTGAACCGGATAGGAACACGAACTTGATCTTGCCTTCCACAGGCAACGCTCTTACCAATTGAACCAGCCTCCTGGCAGCTCCATTTCCGCCAGTATCTCTCTCATATATTGCAAAAGTCACAGAACTCCTGCATACCTTGAAGAACTAGCGCTCCTAGAAGGAAGAAAATACGACTGTGGGCAAGCCATTTCTCAGCGATATCCTATCTTCCTAGAGTGCTAGTCACGCAAGATATGCTGGATAACTTCTTTGAATTTAGGAGCGGGGACTGACATCCGCACATGGCGAAGATCGTCATCTCATTTCCCTTTCATATCAACTCCAGAAAATCGTTGAACAGTTAGGCCATTCTGCGCCACACAGGTTGGCTTTAGTAACGGGGCTTCATATAAATCCCGCCGGCCCCCACCGCCTCTTATACTAATTACACATCCATGCCCGGTGGTGCCTCCTGGCGGTAATTCACATGCTGCGTTTTATCCACGTTACGTTAATCATAATTTCCCTGGCATCATGGGAGAATCTCTGACCGTCAGACAGACCGAGAAAGCTCTCAAATGGTTCAAATGGCTCTGGGCACTATGGGACTTAACATCTGTGGTCATCAGTCCCCTAGAACTTAGAACTACTTAAACCTAACTAACCTAAAGACATCACACACATCCATGCCCGAGGCATGATTCGAACCTGCGACCGTAGCGGTCACGCGGTTCCAGACTGAAGCGCCTAGAACCGCACGGCCACACCGGCCGGCGAAAGCTCTCAAACCATTGCTGTGTGAACACGGAAAAGCTCGCAAAGGGCACTGTTCTCTGATTAGCGAAAGAGTACCTCTTTGCTGACGGTGGCACGCAAAAGGGCACCGAGTTCCGCGTGTGCTGCGAAACACCCGCAGGAAGATATCTACCTCGACTCACGATCCAGCTGCGCCTAACGTACCTGAAACCGCTCCCCGGATGCTAAATACGTTCTGCTAGTTTCCTGCTAAGAATTACCGTCTCTAAAGGTACACATTAGGAGTCGCATGTTACGCGAATCTGAAACTAGAATAGATAAGTTGGTGTCAGTTCCTCTGAAACTGCAAGAAAACTGCGAAGTTCCTTGCTACGACGTCCCTGTCGCGGCAAATTTCTACGCCAGCTGCTCCTCTCTCAATGATGTTAATCATCAGAAGCTTGAGTCATTACTTTCAGTTCGATCGAGAACGTATTAGGAATAACCGATAGATGTCTGGTGAACCTCCGTGAGCCCAAAACTTATTATGAAGGAAAGTAAATCTAACAGAGCATTTGCAGCCTGCGTTTTTTGTTCACATGTGGTTCCTCAAGAGGGGCAGCATCCTTATCAGTAGTTGCAGGGGCAACAATATGGGTGACTGGCTAATTTGGCTTTGTAATACCAAACAAAACCGTGTTGTTATTTCATTCTGAGAGCTGCTGAAAGCGGGGGGAAACTAAAGTCGTTGTATTTTCTTGTAGGTAAAATATTCCAGAGGTAAAATAGTCCCCCATTCGTGTAACGAGGAATTTGTCATCAAGAGAAACAAAAACGTGTACGTAAATTAGACTACAGTTATAAAAATCGAAAGGTATGAAAGGAAAGAATTATTTGGGAAATGATTGAGACAGGGTTGTAAAAAAAATGGTTCAGATGGCTCTGAGCACTATGGGACTTAACATCTATGGTCATCAGTCCCCTAGAACTTAGAACTACTTAAACCTAACTAACCTAAGGACATCACACAACACCCAGCCATCACGAGGCAGAGAAAATCCCTGACCCCGCCGGGAATCGAACCCGGGAACCCGGGCGTGGGAAGCGAGAACGCTACCGCACGACCACGAGATGCGGGCGACAGGGTTGTAGTCTATCCCTAAAGTTATTCAGTCTGTTCGTGGAGCAAACAGTACAGTAAACCAAGGAAACATTTAGGAAGGGAATTAAATATCAGGGACATAAACTGTGAAATACCACTATGAGACTGTAATTCTATCAGAGAGTGCAAAAGACTTGGGACAGCAGTCGAACGGAATGGATAGTGTCTTGAAAATAGAATATCAACATTCACGAAGTAAAACAAGGGCAGTGGAAGGTCTAGTTAAATCAGGCTATGCTGAAGGAATTAGATTACGAAATGAGACACTAAAACTAGAAAATTAGTTCTGCCATTTCAGCAACAAAATAGTTTACGTTGATTTCTGAAGAAGACAATTATGTTAACATCAAATATAAATTTCAATATCAGTTATTCGTCTCGAAAGTAGCCTTGTACGGGATTGAAACGTGGGCAGTTAACAGTTACGAGAAGAAAAGAATAGAAATGTAGTTCTACAGGAGAATGCGCAAAACTAGACGGGTAGATGGACAGCTAAAAGCTATAGTGAACTGAATGGGAGAGATAATAAATTTATAGTACAACTTGACCGAAAGAAAGGATCGGTTGGTGAATGGTAGGAAGTGTGTGTGTGAATGTGTGTGTGTGTGTGTGTGTGTGTGTGTGTGTGTGTGTGTGTAGTGGACGGGGAGAAATTTAACGGGAGACCGAGGTTGCACTGACGAAGAGCCTTCCACAGGATAAATTAGTCTTCGGACCGAAGACCACAACAATAACTAATTTAAAACCTAGGTGTCAAACTGCTTCTGGCCAACGAAAGGACAGTTGCTTCATGACTCTTACTAACTTTTAAAAATAGGAGTACCTGATTCATCTGACCCTGAAATCTTTTTGTTGTAGACCACAATGCAATTACAAATTAGTTTGAAACGTTACATATTGACTAAATCTTGACCACTCTACTGCTCACACCTTCCAAATGGCGGCATGTTTGAGTATCCATCCCACCCTTCCTTACAGGGAGGAAGAGTTCAAGACATGCTGCGTTCTGCTTTTGACTCCGCTTGGCTAGTAGATATACTTTGTGCTAAGTGCATCGCATTCCAATTCTTTTTCAATTATCTGTAGAAGCTGAGTTCCATTTGCCTTCCTTTGTAATGCGTGTGTGTGTGTGTGTGTGTGTGTGTGTGTGTGTGTGTGTGTGTTCCACGTCCCCTCCTAAACCAGTAGACCGATGTCAGTCAAACATCCCTTACTGTCAGGCAACAATCGCTGTGGACGTCAGAATCGGCTACCTATCACTGTTCAGGGGATATGACATCATAAAAACTGAGATGCGTGAAAAACTGTGCCTTGCGCATGAGGTTTACATTCACTATTTATTCGCAACATCCACTACTGGCCATTAAAATTGCAACACCAAGAAGAAATGAAGATAATAAACGGGTATTCATTGGACAAATATATTACACTAGAACTGTCATGTGATTACATTTTCACGCAGTTTGGGTGCATAGATCCTGAGAAATCAGTACCCAGAACAACCACCTCTGGCCGTAATAACGGCCTTGATACGCCTGGGGATTGCGTCAAACAGAGCTTGGATGGCGTGTACAGGTACAGCTGCCCTTTACAGCTTCAACACGATACCACAGTTCACCAAGAGTAGTGACTGCCGTAATGTGACGAGCCAGTTGCTCGGCCACCATTGACCAGACGTTTTCAATTGGTGAGAGATCTGGAGAATGTGCTGGCCAGGGCAGCAGTCGCACATTTCCTGTATCCAGAAAGGCCCGTACAGGACCTGCAACATGCGGTCTTGCATTATCCTGCTGAAATGTAGGGTTTCGCAGGGATCGAATGAAGGGTAGAGCCATGGGTCGTAACACATCTGAAATGTAACGTCCACTGTTCAAGTGCCGTCAGTGCGAACAAGAGGTGACCGGGACGTGTAACCAATGGCACCCTCTACCATCACGCCGGGTGGTACGCCAGTTCGGCGATGCCGAATACACGCTTCCAATGTGCGTTCACCGCGATGTCGCCAAACACGGATGCGACCATCATGATGCTGAAAACAGAACCTGGATTCATCCGAAAAAATGACGTTTTGCCATTCGTGCACCCAGGTTCGTCGTTGAGTACACCATCGCAGGCGTTCCTATCTGTGATGCAGTGTCAAGGGTAACCGCAGCCATGGTCTCCGAGCTGACAGTCCTTGCTGCTGCAAACGTCGTCGAACTGTTCGTGCAGATGGTTGTTGTCTTGCAAACGTCCCCATCTGTTGACTTAGGGATAGAGACGTGGGTGCACGAACCGTTACAGCCATGCGGATAAGATGCCTGTCATCTCGACTGCTAGTGATACGAGGCCGTTGGGATCCAGCACGGTGTTCCGTATTACCCTCCTGAACCCACCGATTCCATATTCTGCTAACAGTCTTTGGATCTCGACCAGCGCGAGCAGCAATGTCGCGATACGATAAACCGCAATCGCGATACGCTACTATCCGACCATTATCAAAGTCGGAAACGTGATGGTACGCATTTCTCCTCCTTACACGAGGCATCACAACAACGTTTCACCTAGCAACGCCGGTCAACTGCTGTTTGTGTATGAGAAATCGGTTGGAAACGTTCCTCATGTCAGCACGTTGTAGGTGTCGCCAACGGCGCCAACTTTGTGTGAATGCTCTGAAAAGCTAATCATTTGCATATCACAGCATTTTCTTCCTGACGGTTAAATTTCGCGTCTGTAGCACGTCATCTTCGTGGTGTAGCAATTCTAATGGCCAGTAGTGTATTTTGCAAACAGTATATAGCTATACCGCTGAATGTACTTACAAAATTTTATCGTTGTATGACTCGTAGGTCAGGAGATATTACGTCATAAACACTGAGATGCGCGAGAAACTGCCTCATCAGGCATGAGGTTTAATTTATTACTTCTTTGCTACGAGATCTATTCACGACATATTTCGTCAACAGTATCGATATATGCTGCTGAATGTACCTACACAGTTCAAGAGACATGACGTCATAAACACTGCCATACGAGCAAAATGCCGCATCGTGCATGAAGTTTTAATAAATTTATTATTTACTACTAAGACACTCCTACGGTCGAGTCAACTTAAGGAAATCCCTGATCTCTTGCAGCGCTTTTGACGGCTTTCAACTATGAAGTGCAAACGGCTGCAGGCGAAAACGATAGCCGTCTGTAGGCTACAGCTGTGAAGAAGCATTGCCATAGAGTCGTTCACAAACTCGCGTTGTATACACGCGAAGGAGCTGCGCCCTGCGCGTGATGTGTGGTTTCATGTTTGTTAAGTTAGATATTGTAATTGTAGGTACATACACTCATGCTCATAAATTAAGGATAATGCTGATATATGGTAAAACAATGCTCTGGTGGGCGGTTAGCGGGTTTAAATCACCTCGTGGTATGACCAGCGGTGCATTTGACCTGCGGTCGTCGCACGGTGGCGCTGGCAGCAGTCCATATACGCAGAGGTGTGTTGGTTCGTGTCAGATTACGGTGCAGCGAGTAAGTGTGCAGACGTTTTCAGGCGTGCTAATGGTGACTGTGTGTTGAAAATGGCTCAAAGAACATACATTTATGTCGTTATGAGGGGTAAAATACTAGGGCGACTGGAGGCAAGTCAAACACAGCAGGTTGTAGCACAGGCCCTCTGTGTGCCACAAAGTGTGATCTCAAGATTAGGGCAACGATTCCAGCAGACAGGAAACGTTTCCAGGCGCTACAGTACGGGACGTCCACAGTGTACAACACCACAAGAAGACCGCAGATTGCTGCGGAGTACTGCAGGTAGCCTTGCTCGGGACCTTACCACAGCCACTGGAACAGTTGTCTCCAGACACACAGTCTACAGACGACTAAACAGACATGGTTTATTCGCCCGGAGACCTGCAAGGTACATTCCACTGACCCCTGGTCACAGGAGAGCCCGTAAAGCCTGGTGTCAAGAACACAGTACATGGTCATTGGAACAGTGGTCCCAAGTTATGTTCACGGACGATTCCAGGTATAGTCTGAACAGTGATTCTCGCCGGGTTTTCATCTGGCGTGAACGAGGAACCAGATACCAACCCCTTAATGTCCTTGAAATGGACCTGTATGGAGGTTGTGGTTTGATGGTGTGGGGTGGGATTATGATTGGTACACGTACACCCCTACTAGTCTTTGACAGAACAACTGTAACAGGTCAGGTGTATCGGGACGTCATTTTGCACCAGTATGTCCGCTTTTCAGGGGTGCAGTGGGTCCCACCTTCCTCTTGACGGATGATAACGCACTGCCCCACCGAGCTGCCATCGTGGAGGAGTACCTTGAAACAGAAGATATCAGGCGAATGGAGTGGCCTCCAGGTTCTCCAGACCTAGATCCCATCAAGCACCTCTGGGATGCTGTCGATCGACGTAACGCTGCACGTCTTCAAACTCCTAGGACACTTCAGGACTTTCGACAGGCACTGGTGCAAGAATGAGAGGCTATACCCCTGCAGCTGCTCGACCACCAGATCCAGAGTATGCCAACCCGTTGTGCGGCCTGTGTACGTGTGCATGGTGATCATACCCCATATTGATGTCGGGGTACATGCGTTTCGTAGCACATGTGTTTCGGGACGGTTTTCTCAACTTATCACCAATACCGTAAACTTACAAATCTGTGTCGTGTGTGTTCCCTATGTGTCCATGCTATTAGCGCCAGTTTTGTGTGGTGCCAAGTTGTGTAGCACCACATTCAGCAATTATCCTTAATTTATGAGCACGAGTGTAGATTACGCATAATTCTTTGCACGACAGTTTCATAGTTTCAAAGGTGTTTTCACGAATACATGGAAATGAAATTTTTTTGATACTTCACTAAAAACATTTTTGATTTCTCTTATTATAGAAAATTGTCAACAGTGCCGGATACATCAGGTAGCCGTCTACAAATTCAAGCGGGCTGTCTTCAGAAACAACAGGCATCATTTCACATAAATCGCCTGAGAGCATAATGACAACAGACTACTCAACGAAAAAGACACCGTACCAGCTCCTTGTCGTCTGCTAAACAGCGTAAGATTTTTCAACCAAACCTGGTAAGCATTGCGCTATCACACATGCACTCCGTTTCGAAAAAAATGAGCGTGCGCAAGTACGCGAGCGTCCTTCCGTTATTGAAAACGTGGGACGCATGTGTAAAGTCGAACAGAAGAAAGGCACCATGTGGAGAAACCTTAACAGCATTGCTTCAAAAGTTACGTTACTACTTTCCGCAGAGTAGTGGGTCGGGGTGTTGGGATGACGTCATCTGGAGGAGGCTGCGCCTGGCAGTGGAAGCCTGCTTCCCGGGCCTCTCTGGCTGATTGCTCGTCGCACCTCCCTCGCCCCCTCCCCCCACCCTCCACTCACTCCACCACTGCCCCCTCCGCCCCCGCAAAGCCCTCACCTTGCGCCGGCTGCCTCCCACGCCGCCTTCTTTTGTCGCCCGTAACCGCGTTCGCGGCCGTGGCGTGTGTGCCCGCCGCGTAATAAAGTGCCAAAGGCACTTGGGCCCAAGTGCTGGCCTTTTTAACGGAGCACCGCCGGCCTCCTGTGAAGGGGAAGGCGCGCGGCGTGTCTTTGCCGTGTCCACGCTAACTGACACCGCACCCGGGCGCCACAATGTCACAGGCTTCTTTCAACGTCCTTTCCAGACCAGCGACTCTCCGTTTCGATGTAAGGCGGTTCCGTGCACAAAATGGAGCAGTGAAATACTGCCGGAAGCAGTTCAGGCAATGTGAAACAAAGGATCGGTAAATATCCATATCTACTTGATTGCTATGCAGTTCACACTTAACTACCATAATACAATTTAGGCTTTATTTGCGACAGATAATGAAGAATAAACATCCGTAAACAAAAATGGTTCTGAGCACTATGGTACGTCAAACGTTAACCAAACTCTGTTACAAATCCACAGTCTATACTTAACATGTCATCAATTCCCTAGAAGTTAGAACTACGTAAACATAACTAACCTAAGGACGTTACACACATCCATGCCCGAGGCAGGATTCGAACCTGCGACCGTAGCGGTCTCGCGGCTCCAGACTGCAGCGCCTAGAACCGCTCGGCCACACCGGCCGGCATCCGTAAACAAAAAGTTGATCCAAATGACTGCCAGTGTCGCATCTGAACGTATATGCGCAGTGGAATAACAACCATAATTCGCCAAGAAGTAGGAGAAAACGTTAACCAAACTCTGTTACAAATCCACAACACAGTCTATACTTAACATGTCATTTCACATTCTTTACCAAAATAAAAATAACGAATTTTTACTGACGCCCTCAGGTCACTGTAAACACAAATTAGCACGCCGGTGTAGCCGAGCGGTTCTAAGCGCTACGGTTTGGAACCAAACTGCTGCTACAGTCGCAGGTTCGAATCCTGCCTCGAGCATAGGTGTGTGTGATGTCATTAGGTTAGTTAGGTTTAAGTAGTTCTAAGTTCTAGGGGACGGATGACCTCAGAAGTTAAGTCCCATACTGCTCAGAGCCATTTCAACCATTTTTTAAACATAAATGAAACAGCAACAACTCATTTAGTAGGCAAACACTAATCGAGTACAGCTCAGAACAGATATGTAGCACTGGTGAGCATGAAATGGGACATACGCCAGCTTTTTTACCTAAATGCAAGGTACTGAGGTTATATTATAGGCCTTAACAACCCTGTGTACGCAGAGGACATGATGCATTAATATATAGACTTGCAACCGAGTATGTTTACCAGCCGCGGAGCGCACATAACGCAACAAAAGATAAAAAGTAACCCGATATGCATAACGTAAACAACAGCAAAATACTGATAACAGTATCTTCACATTCCTAATCCTCATAAAAATTTGTATGTATATCTTCTAGAACCAACAAAAGAAAACCTCACTGATGATGCATCAACTGAGGTAAAACATGTTTGGAGAATGAAACAAATTTGCATCCTTGCAAGAAGGCATACCCTTTAGATATTTTATCACTCTAAAGTGCTTTAAAATGTGACACTTGTTCAATTATTTTGTTTTTAATTGCTATCTTCGATCGCAATGGAGCCGATTCACTACTAGCTGCAGCTATTCGCCAGTTTGTTGGATTTTTAATTTCACATCTGCGAGTAGTAGCGTATTTAGACTGTTACAGTTACTAGTGCAGTTAAATTGTTGTACTTACCTAGTTTCCACCCTGTAAACATTTACTGCCTATTTGATCAGTCTCCAACTCAGAGGGTAGAGCCACTTCAGACTATTTTTCTACCGTTCCACTTTCGAATAGCACGTTCGGAAATTGAACACATATACTTCTCCGGGCGCTCTCTGATGTCTCCTATTTTATCACGATGGTGATTTCTCCCCAGTCGCATGGGAGCTAGCAAAATATTTTGGCATTTCAAGGAGAAATTTGGTGACTGAAATTCCTTGAAAAGATCTCGACGCAACGTGAAATGCCATTGTTTCAATGATTGCCACCCCAACTCCCTTATCATATTCGTGACACACTCTCCCCCGTTTCGCGACAATGAAAAATGGGCCGCCATGTTTTGAACTTTGTTGCACCTTCAAATTGTCGTGCCAAGAAAACGCGGTATTTGGTTTTTCTTCCCTACAACATATTCAGTGTGATGGTTACAGTTCACGTTGATCGTAATTGTTATCCCTCGCGTTTAGTTGAATCTACTACCTTTAAAATTTCACTGAAATGTTATGGTATTTTTAGTACTCATGTGGCGGACTAAACCCTTTTCATTGTTCAGAGTGAATTGCCACTTTTCGCACCATATAGATATCTCGTTTAAATCATTGTGTAATACGTTTTGATCTTCTAATGACTTTACTTGACGGTAAACAACAGCATCATTTGCAAAGAGTGTAAGAAGGCTGCTCGGATTGTCCCCTGAAACGTTTACATAGATCAATAGCAGGAGAGGGCATACAATGCCAACGGTCTTGTCGCAATGGTAACACCGGATCCCGTCAGATCGCCGAAGTTAATCACTGTCGGTCTGGGCTAGCACTTGGATGGGTGACCATCCGGCCTGCCGAGCGCTGTTGGCAAGCGGGGTGCACTCAGCCCTTGTGAGGCAAACTGAGGAGCTACTTCATTGAGAAGTAGAGGCTCCGGTCTCGTAAACCGACATACGGCCAAAAGAGCTGTATGCTGACCACATGCCCCTCCATATCCGCAGCCAGTGACGCCTGGGGCTGAGGATGACACGGCGGCCGGTCGGTACCGTTGGGCCTTCCAAGGCGTGTTCGCAAGTAGTTTATTTAGTTTAGAGGGCCTATAATGCTTCATTGAGAAACCCTAGATATAAGTTCTCTTTCAATAGATGACTTCAGTTAGCACGAACTGTGGCCTTTCTGTCGGGAAGTACCGAATCCGATGGCACGGCTGAGGCGATATCGCATAGGCATATAATTTTATTAAAAGCCGCTTGGAAGGAAGGATGTCAATAAACCTTCTGGAAATCTAAAAATATGGAATCATATTGATATATCCTGTCGATAATATTGATAATTTCGTGTGAACAAGGAGCCAGCTGTATTTCAAATGAACAATATTTACTGAATCCGCGCTGATAATGTGACAAAAGATTCGTGGGTCAGTCTAGTGACGGACACGACCGGCTCGTGTAGGTTAACACGTAACGCACCTGTCAGTGAGACAGGGAAGAGAGCCACACCGAATCGGATTCGCGTCGGAACAACGATCGTTGGTCTGGCACATCGACCAGATGAAGACTGTTCCGACGGAAATCGCCTCTGGTCACAAAGTTGAAATGTAATTTTGAATCATGAAAGATGGATTGAATTGAGTATTTGAAGGAATCGCAACGCTGTTCTCGGAAACAAAACGAAATCAAATAGGCACCAGAGAACACAAAATTTTTATACGAGCTGCTAAGGGCGCCGTACAATTGACCTACTTAGCCAGTCGTAGTAAAGATCTCCTTTCTCGTATGTGTATCCAGCGGACGTTATCCATAAATCCGATTTCATGTCAATTGCTGCATCTGCAAGAAAAATATTTTTATGAAAACGAATTGATGGTATATCATACATGAGATGAGTTTATCTGATAATATTGTACCTTTCGCATAATAAGGCAAAAAGAAAACACAGTTTTCGGTGGGTAATTTTAAGGGAAATGTTCGGTGCAAAATAATTGAATCGCTTATTGTTGTCTCATCTCACCACTTGACAATGAACTTTTTATCTTTTCGTTATTGGTAGTAGTTGTTAAGAAGTTCCGAAAACAAGCAGTTTCAAAATTTGCAATGAAACATGTAGTCACTAGGGTACTTTGCGTTTGGTTTACTTTAGGTGATACGTTTTATTTTCAAAATCTTAATTCTACACTTTGTGTAATTATGCGACAAAATTTTTGAGCAGTGGTCTTTCTTCAATTACAAAATTCTTTAAAAAATGCAATGTTCTTTATATAGAAGAGAATTGAGATATGGCAATTCTAAAACGTTTTCTTGCTGGCGGTGTCGGATTTTCAAGTGCAAAATATTTTTTACAAATCTTAAGTTTGCAATATTTCATTGAACATAATAACTCTATAAATTACAAATAGCTTATTTCTTTATCATCAGCCAACTCTTAGTTAGATCCTGAATAATACAGATTATGATACTGAAGTTTATAACGGAATTTGTTCCTATCACTTACTTCGCTGTACCTATCTTACGTAAGGAATCTTTGCTTCTTTCAGTACTAAAATGACACAATTACTGTCACGAAAAGTTTATTATATGATAGGTCCTATAAAATTCATACAGATTTACACAGGTTGAGGAAAAACAAATTTATGGCAGCGTCATTCAGAGTCTTTGCGACAAACGTCTAGATGGAATAGGCCACGTCATGGAGAGCAATTTTCGTCATGTTCCTTGACCCTCCCCGGCGACGCAAGGCGATGCTTAAGATTGTTTGTGTCCTGAGAAGTAGGGCGTAAGCATTCTGCAGCGTTCGTATGCAGTGCATGTTGCCTTTAATCCCGTACCCTGGCGAAGGTATGGGATGGAAATGGGAAAATTCAGTGAGATAAGCGACTTTGAAAAACGGCAGCGTATTAGTACACAGAGCCTGTGAACGAGTATGTCGAAAATGGAGAAGGTGATCGAATGTTACTGTCGTGAGCATGCACGGAAAGAGGTACAAGGACGCAAGGTCAGTGAAACTACCATTAGTCACTAAATGGTTGGACGTCATGAATTTTCATAGAATGTGAGGTTCGGAGGCTTCTCTGTTCTGTAAAGTAAGACAGATGGTAATCTGTGGCTTCTCTGTCGAAAGAGCACAGTGCTGGTGCACGCACAAGTGTTTCGGAGCAGACCGTTCATCGTACATGATTGAGCGTGGAGTTCCGCAACCGACCACCCCAGCGTCTTCACACGTTGACCCAACGACATCGTCATTACGGTTGCAGTGGGCACGGGACCATCGGGATTCGACCGTCGATCAATGAAAACGTGTCGGCTCTTCTGCTGAATCATATTTTTGCTTCACTGTGTCGCTGGTCGTCTCCACGAACGCTGTCATCGAGATGAAGGGCGGCTCGAAACGTGTAGCACGCCACGGACGCAGGCTGGTGAGAGCAGCATTATGCTGTGGGAGGCATTCTCCTGCGCTTGTATGGCACCTGTGGCAGTAATTGAAGACACGCTGACAGCTGCGAACCACCTGCAGCCCTTCACGCTTGATATATTCCCCGACGACTATGTCATCTTGCAGCAGTATAACCGACCATGTCTGGGAGCCAGAACCGTGCTACAGTGATTTGAAGAGGATTATAATGGACTCACGCTGATGTCTCTGCGATCAATCTCGCCTGACGTAAATCCTGTGGAACCCGACTGGGTTGCTATCGGGCGCCATCACCTCGTACGCATATCAACGGCCCGTTATTTACGCGAATTACATGACCTGTGCCGAGACATCTATCTGATGCCACCCACATACCTCCACAACGATACCAACAAATTGTCGAATCCCTGAATCAGTGATATACTTCGTTCCAAAGACGGACAAACACGCTATAAGGCAGGTGGTCATACTGTTTGGGTCATCAGTGTATATCCGTTATTATATTGTATCTATCTTCCTATCAACTGCCCTAGCCAATCAGTTTTTCTCCACTTAATTTTTTGTTTCAATCTTTCTCTTTTCTCATTCAATCTGAGTGATATAACCTCATTCCTTATTTAATCTCTCCATTTTACTCTTTCTATTCTTCTCAAGTTCCACATCTCAAAAGCTTCTAAGAATTTTTGCTCACTCCGCCACAACCTTTATGTTTCTGCACCGTACAGGGCAGCACTCGACACCGAACACTTCAGCTAAATTTTTCCTTAATTGCTTATTTTGTGGAGCAAAGAAAATACTCTTCCATCTGTAAAACATTTCCTTTGTATATGGTACCCCAGTTCTTATTTCTTGGTTACCTGTCATGTCGCTGGTTATTTTGCAACGAAGGTGCCTGAATTTATCAACTTGTTCCACTAACTCATCACAAATTTCCATTTTCAAAAAATGGTTCAAATGGCTCTGAGCACCATGGGACTTAACTTCTGAGATCGCAGTCCCCTAGAACTTAGAACTACTTAAACCTAACTAACCTAAGGACATCACACCCATCCATGCCCGAGGCAGGATTCGAACCTGCCACCGTAGCGGTCGCGCGGTTCCAGACTGAAGCGCCTAGAACCGCTCGGCCACACCGGCCGGCCCCGGTGTTCAGTTCTTCTAACCTACTGTTAAGTGCCCTTACATTTTCGCTGTTTATATAGATTTCTCTAGTGTTGTCAGAACAACTATACTTTATAGTAATCAGTTCTATGTAAGAGATCACGTTTCGTCACAAGGTGAAGCGGCAGGTAACGGAAAAACTGTGAGCTTTTGACGGGTGCTGCGGTGATTGTGATGAAGGTGAAAAATGTGACCAAAGGGAACCTTTTGAAGTAAACTGTCAACGCTGAAGGCGCTCGGCACTGCACGGAACAGTTCGTCTCCCGCGAGAAAAGAATGTCGCACAACTCCGACGCTCCCTTAGACTCCAGCAACAAGTGTTGAGTGAGAGGCTACGCTGCGCCGTGCGGCCCTTCATACCTCTTCCTCTCGCACGGCTGGCTGCCTCTCGCGTCCCTGAGCGCCAGAGACAGAGCTGCAGTCACGTGGCCATCCGCGCGGGGATCGCTCGGCCGCGATGAGCGAGGGAGACGGTGAATTTCAATACACTGAAGCACCAAACAAACTGGTATAGTCACGCGTATTCAGATACAGATATGTAAACAGGCAGAATACGGCGCTGTGGTCGGCAACTCCTACATAAAACAACAAGTGTCTGGCTCAGTTGTTACATCGTTTACTGTTGCTACCATGGCATGTTATCAAAATTTAAGCAAATTTGAACGTGGTGCTATAGTCGGCACATGAGCGATGGGACACAGCATCTCCGAGGTAGCGATGACGTGACGATTTTCCCCTACGACGATTTCACGAATATACCGTGAATATCACTTGGTTCAAGAATCATAAAAGAAGGTTGTATACCTGGAAGAATCCTGAAGATACCAAAAGGTATCAGATAGATTATATAATGGTAAGACAGAGATTTAGGAACCAGGTTTTAAATTGTAAGACATTTCCAGGGCAGATGTGGATTCTGACCACAATCTATTGGTTATGAACTGCAGATTGAAACTGAAGAAACTGCAAAAAGGTGGGAATTTAAGGAGATGGGACCTGGATAAACTGAAAGAACCAGAGGTTGTAGAGAGTTTCAGGGAGAGCGTAAGGGAACAATTAACAGGAATGGGGGAAAGAAATACAGTAGAAGAAGAATGGGTAGCTCTGAGGGATGAAGTAGTGAAGGCAGCAGAGGATCAAGTAGGTAAAAAGACGAGGGCTAATAGAAATCCTTGGGTAACAGACGAAATATTGAATTTAATTGATGAAAGGAGAAAATATAAAAATGCAGTAAATGAAGCAGGCAAAAAGGAATACAAACGTCTCAAAAATGAGATCGACAGGAAGTGCAAAATGGCTAAGCAGGGATGGCTAGAGGACAAATGTAAGGATGTAGAGGCTTGTCTAACTAGGGGTAAGATAGATACTGCCTACAGGAAAATTAAAGAGACCTTTGGAGAGAAGAGAACCACTTGTATGAATATCAAGAGCTCAGATGGCAACCCAGTTCTAAGCAAAGAAGGGAAGGCAGAAAGGTGGAAGGTGTATATAGAGGGTTTATACAAGGGCGATGTACTTGAGGACAATATTATGGAAATGGAAGAGGATGTAGATGAAGATGAAATGGGAGATAAGATACTGCGTGAAGAGTTTGACAGAGCACTGAAAGACCTGAGTCGAAACAAGGCCCCGGGAGTAGACAACTTTCCATTAGAACTACTGATGGCCTTTGGAGAGCCAGTCCTGACAAAACTCTACCATCTGGTGAGCAAGATGTATGAGACAGGCGAAATACCCACAGACTTCAAGAAGAATATAATAATTCCAATACCAAAGAAAGCAGGTGTTGACAGATGTGAAAATTACCGAACTATCAGTTTAATAAGTCACAGCTGCAAAATACTAACGCGAATTCTTTACAGACGAATGGAAAAACTGGTAGAAGCGGACCTCGGGGAAGATCAGTTTGGATTCCGTAGAAATGTTGGAACACGTGAGGCAATACTAACCTTACGACTTAACTGATGATGGTCGAAGTAGAGAGGATATAAAATGTAGACTGGCAATGGCAAGGAAATCGTATCTGAAGAAGAGAAATTTGTTAACATCGAGTATAGATTTAAGTGTCAGGAAGTCGTTTCTGAAAGTATTTGTATGGAGTGTAGCCATGTATGGAAGTGAAACATGGACGATAACCAGTTTGGACAAGAAAAAAATAGAAGCTTTCAAAATGTGGTGCTACAGAAGAATGCTGAAGATAAGGTGGGTAGATCACGTAACTAATGAGGAGGTATTGAATAGGATTGGGGAGAAGAGAAGTTTGTGGCACAGCTTGACTAGAAGAAGGGATCGGTTGGTAGGACATGTTTTGAGGCATAAAGGGATCACAAATTTAGCACTGGAGGGCAGCGTGGAGGGTAAAAATCGTAGAGGGAGACCAAGAGATTAATACACTAAGCAGATTCAGAAGAATGAAGGTTGCAGTAGGTACTGGGAGATGAAGAAGCTTGCACAGGATAGAGTAGCATGGAGAGCTGCATCAAACCAGTCTCGGGACTGAAGACCACAACAACAACAACATCAGGAATATGGTAAAACATCAGATCTCTGACATCGCTGCTCTGTGCACTATGGGACTTAACAGCTGAGGTCATCAGTCCCCTAGAACTTAGCCCTATTTAAACCTAACCAACCTAAGGACATCACACACATCCATGCCCGAGGTAGGATTCGAACCTGCGACCGTAGCAGCCGCGTGGTTCCGGACTAAAGTGCCTAGAACCGTTCGGCCACCGCGGCCGGCGACATCGCTGTGGCTGGAAAAAGAACCTGCAACAATGGGAGCAACGACGACTGAACAGACTCGTTCAACGTGACAGAAGTGCAACTCTTCCGCAAATTGCTGCAGATTTCAAAGCTGGGCCATTAACAAGTGTCAGCGTCCGAACCGTTCAGCGAAATATCATCGATATGGGCTTCGGAGCCGATAGCCCACTCGTGTACCCTTGATGACTGTACGACACAAAGTTTTGCGCCACACCTCGGCTTGTCAACACCGGCATTCGACTGCCGATGACTGGAAACACGTTGTCTGGTGGGACGAATCTCGTCTGAAATTGTATTGACTGGATGGACGTATACGGGTATGGAGACAACCTCATGAATCCATGGACCCTGCGTGATAGCAGGGACTGTTCATGCTGGTGGAGGCTCTGTAATGTTGTTGGGCGTATGCAGTTGGAGTGATAGTGGACCCCTGATACGTCTAGATACCACTGTAACAGGTGATACGTACGTAAGCATCCTATCTGATCATCTGCGTCCATTCATATATGAAGATGGTATCTGTTCTTTCGGACATGTTCGAAAGAACAGATACCATCTTCGTATAGTTTAGGCTAACCGGCCATTGACCTTCTTCTTCTGTGCTGGATGCACATCATTGCCCGAACTCTTACGGGACTCGGTAAGATTGTCTGCCGCGAGTAATGAGTGTAACGGGCAGGGGCTCTACGAATGTAGTGTGTGGACATTAAGTTGGGAATGTGGGTCTCACAAGGAGCGTGCAAGAGATAAACCCCTGCAGTCGCACTATCCTCTGTGCTCTCGGTGGCTCAGATGGATAGAGCGTCTGCCATGTAAGCAGGAGATCCCGGGTGCGAGTCCCTGTCGGGACACACATTTTCAACTGTCCTCGTTGATGTATATCAGCGCCTGTCGACAGATTAATTATCATTGCATCCATTGATGTCCATTGTGAATTCCAACGGACTTGGGCAATTCCAACAGGACAATGCGACTCCCCACACGACCAGAATTGCTGCAAAGTGGCTCCATGAACACTCATCTGAGTTTAAGAACTTTCGCTTGAGCGTATCTGTGATGCCTTGCAACGTGAGGCATGGTGTCAGTTGGCTCCAGCACTACTTCAGACGTTAGTGGAGTCCATGCAACGTCGTGTTGCGGCACTTCTGCGTGCTCGCGGGGCCCTTACCACAATATGGTAATGTGCGACTAGTGTTAAGCGGAAGTTTCTCTATTTAGTGACGTTGTTTTACCTCATATTTTCTCTTCTTTACCCATGCATTTGTAACAGTGGTCCTTTGTAAATAAAACTCTAGCTTCTGCGCGCTGAATTTACGTACAGTATTACTCTGTCAGAAAACGTGCTAGAGATTTTATACGTAATGTATACCGGGAAATTTATTGAGCTATTAGCAGCCTTCTAGAGGAGATTTTCATTCTCACTTTAATGTAAAATGCTGTTGCTTAACACAAGCAAAGTGTATTCTTACGTACATATATTTAGCGCCCACTACAGCCCAATTTTTTTGTTCTGCTTTAGCCTGTACCTTTGAACACTTTGCCTTTGTCTCTGGCATGGTGAACACCTAGGTTATGCAAATATTTTTATCCTCTGGAATCCCTTTATAATTTTATGTTGACAAGAGCTTCTACTAGTGGGCGAATACATTTGTGCATTTATTCTGGCGTACACTGAATGTAATCTGGCTGCTGTCTTAAGCCATGGCATGTGATATTCCTGGATTTTATATCATTTTTATGTATGACAAGAGGCTGTTTGGCTACAGCTAATGTAATTTGCCACCATGTGATGTAATAAGTGAGTACGCTTACCTCTCGAATATTTTTCTAGTAGTAATATTTTGTTATGTATCTAAAAACAGCGCACAGTGGGCTCATAAAGATGCTCAGAACAACGGTGTCTACCGCCAAGTACGAGGGCCTGGTGGAGATTTCGCCTGATGTTATGCAGTTCACATAACATAACTGTCATACGTTTCCTTCTGCATGACCATTCTCGACCGCACCCTGAAGAGGCAAAGAAGATGCTCCTGTAGCGTTGTCGATGGGAAGTGGTTGACCACCCACAATAGATTCCGTAATTGAAATGGTTCAAATGGCTCTGAGCACTATGGGACTTAACTTCTAAGGTCATCAGTCCCCTAGAACTTAGAACTACTTAAACCTAACTAACCTAAGGACATCACACACATCCATGCCCGAGGCAGGATTCGAACCTGCGACCGTAGCGGCCGCGCGGTTCCAGACTGTAGCGCCTTTAACCGCTTGGCCACCACGGCCGGCTATTCCGTAATTGACTCTCCCCGAGTTTCATCTCTGCTTACATGAACCGTTAGTTATAAAGACAACGTTCAGACACAGAGAACGAGCTGTAAACCAGCGTAGAGAATTGACAGGAAGCACAGACGGTTTCCTTTTATGACGAGAGTATTGGAAAGTTGGTACAACGCTACGGCAAATGCCTAAATCGGAGCGGCGACTATGTAGAGAAGTAGCTGGAAAGTGTAGCTAGCTGCTAAAAAAAAAAAAAAAAAGAAAAGAAAAAAAAGAAAAAGAAAACCGATTTTTGACCGATCGGACCTTACTTTCCGAATGGGCTTTCGTATTTTTAGAAACATCGAAACCTAGTTCAAGGGCTAAACCAGTTGGCAGATTTTTTTCAACCTCTTCTAATATGAGACTCGAGCTCTCCAACGTCGAAGTCAACAGCGCTGGACTGAAGCAGTGAAATGCACCGACGTCGGGGAAGTCCCCAGCAAGGTGACTGCTGAGAGATTGCGCATGCGCGTGCCGACGCCGGCCGAGTTGCTGTTGTTTGTGGCTGCCGCGGGCACGGCATCCCGTATTCATAGGCTGCTGCAGCCTGCGCTTGCACAACTTTATCCAGCGTCGCGGAAACGGGGAAGAGTTTTGCGGGGACAAAGGGATGTGAATCCATGAAAAGGCAGCCGCCTCCCAGACGTGCCTGGCTGTTAAAACTTTTTCTATGGATTTCAGGGCAAAGGCAGAATCGATTGTCACGACGTTGTCCAGAACAGGAGAAAAGAGGTCTGCACTTCGTCAGCTGCAATTCTGTCCGCGAGTCAGCTGATAGCTTTCGACTCACTAACAACTTTTTGTATGTTCTGCTCAGATGTGTCGGATGAATTAAAGCAATTGCAATTCAATAGCCTTTAATTAAAATTTTCCTCAGATTAGTTCATTTCCTATTCAAGTTCAAAATAAACTTGTTTTCATTTCAAGATAATGCTTATAGTCTTTTCTAACTCTACTGAAGCCGTATGATTGTCAATCTGAGTATATCTCTTTTTCACAAATATTTGATTAACCACTAAATCACGAACAATGGGAATTAGCGTTGCTGCACCTAGTGTCTGGGGACCCAGATTCGATTCCCAGCTGGGTCGGAGATTTTTTACCACTAGGGGACTGGGTGTTGCAATGTCCTCATCATGGTTTCATCGCCATCATCGAGCCGCAAACCGCTCAGGCGGCGTCAAATAGAAAGACTTGCGATAGGTTCTGGAACCGCGAGACCGCTACGGTCGCAGGTTCGAATCCTGCCTCGGGCATGGATGTGTGTGATGTCCTTATGTTAGTTAGGTTTAAGTAGTTCTAAGTTCTAGGGGACTAATGACCTCAGAAGTTGAGTCCCATAGTGCTCAGAGCCATTTGAACCAACTTGCGCTAGGCGGACCGATTACACGAGGTGAGGTCATCTGGCTAATAACGCCATACTATCACTATATTCCATATGTAATTGCATAGTTAATGCTTTGAGTCCGAACAATGTGAAACATATATAATTTTAAAGGTTTTCGCAATGTTAACCTTTTTGATCGTAGTAAGCAACGAATACAAGAGGAAATCGGGAGAAAGTAAACAATTCGTTGTTTTAAGGAGGTGGTTTCACTTTGGAGCCACTAGGACATACACTGTTCAGTTACCCACCATTTCATGTGTTATATTGGAAAGCCAATTCGTTTTTTTTTTTTCCTTCCTTGGACGCTATCGCACATTTCGAAACTTCCATCAAACCATAATGCCTAAAACAAATTATAGCTTTAATAAACAACCAAATATGGTCCTAAAATTTAATAAATTTTCCTTCGAAACTACATACTGCCCAGTGCTGAAGCCACACATAAAAGCAGGAGTACAGAATCAAATTTACGTTATAGTAACATTAGACATACTTACTTTCACTATCACTGATCTCCCCTACATGGATACAAAAAAAAAAAAAAAAACGGCACGTCACAACCACTTACAATCACGTAGCACAATCTCCATGCCGACTGCAGCTTTGAATGCTATAGGTGACTTCTACAACGCATTGGATTCATAGAAGAGCCACAGTCTACCACCAGATGTCTCCGTCTTACAACGGCATTGTTGGTCTCATGCTACAGGCACAGATACTCCAAAAAAATAAATGAAATGGTGATTTCAGGTAGAAATCACTGGTACTCGAAGGGTTAACCACTCTGTCTTCCTCACTCTGTTGATAAAAGCTTTCATTTTATATACCTTTGCTATATTTTTTTCCTTCTTGCAGTGTATATTAAGTTCCGCTCATAATATTTTTGTATGTTTGACCAATGTCGCTACATCTTTTTCTTTCCTTAAAATTTTTATTTCATTTCACTACAGTCTTCTTCTCTTGAGTATTAGTCATTGTCCAGGACTCACTTCTGTATGTTATACTCAGGGTAACAATTCCTTTATGAAATTTTAGTTTTGTGTCGTTTCTTGTATTGCCACCAAGCGTTGTGTGTATTGTGTCATATATAACTCGATAATTATTAGTGGCTATGAAAGTAATACAATGTCTACTATTGCAGTTGAAAGTAGCTTGCTGATTACAGTTTCAGCTAATTTAGGTATCTCCTGTAGTATTATTATAGCTTAGTGGGCCGTAATGCCTTAAGTTATGTACCTATCATGTGGACGAGTTGCGAATTTTTATGAGGTTTAAATATGTCAGTAGTCTGATACTGGAGAAGCACATTGAGTGGTTTCAAACCAGACAAGGAAATACTGTAGAAATGCGCTTATTGTGTGCATTCTAAACGTGAGACCTCTGTGATCACAAAAAGTTAGGAAAGTACATCTAGAACAGATTTTCAAAGAAGTGTTGGAAATGCACCTTTACTGTAGCAATTATAAATTTTTCCACAATATCTACTGCTCTAAGCTCGCCCAAAAACCCAGAGTCTAGCCCACGAGATCCTTCGACCAGGAGGATTAAGTACCAACAAATAAAAAATAACTTTACACAACTGGCCCGAAGCACCTATATTACTTCGACATGAATCAAGCCACCTCAAATGCAGGAGTCTTTAAACGCTGGAGGCATCAATGCACGTGGGTTTCTCCCTATACTGAACTGCGTGTCCCTGGTCGTTCCCAAGTCAATTTATAATTAATGTTTGGTTGCTCGATTTAACAAAAATCTCAGAAAATTGCATTGAAAAACGTGAACATAAACGCCACCCTTGGATTAGGTGTTAAGCCTGTTCTCACTGGACGACTACGGCCTGCAAGCCAGTGCAAGGAGCGATCTATGATCGTGGGACATGTCGTCATTCTCTCCAGCCTTTATTGCTGGTAGAAGAATCCCGGTGACGCCGCTGTTTTTTTATTCGATCAGCTTCTCACTTCGTGTCACGTGGCTCACTGGGCCCCGTCCCAGGCATCCTTACCTCAAAATACTTACAAGAAGTACCGGGAATCGAACCGCGTCTTTCCACACCGCAGGCACCGACGTTAACCATTTGGTTACAGAGACGGTCGAATGCCATTGTATAACATTTATATTCAAGGACAAAGGGCGTTCAAAAAGTTTTGCACAGTCGTCTCTATTTTTTTTATTTTTTGCAGGAGGAGAATGAAATTTTTTGTGAACATACTTGGAACATTTAGCTATACATTGAGCCTACTCAATGTAGCCTCCATCAGCTGTGACGCACCTGGTCCAACATTCTTTCCATGATGCAAATGCACTTTGGTAAAATTCTGGGGATTGACTTTTACACCATCGCTTGACACACGAAATAAGGTCTTGCTCACTATCAAATGTTTTACCGCGCAGGTGGGCCTTCAGACGACCAAAGAGGGAAAAATCAGACGGACTGTAGGGAGGATGAGGAACAATTTTCCAGCCCATTTTCCTGATTTTCTCCTGAGTCGTAATTGCTGTATGTGGTTTGCCATTGTCAAGGTGTAGTCTTATGAGCTGACCCTGAAGCTGTGGTCTGTGGGTCTTGATGGCACGTCGCGGCTTATCCAGTGACAAGCAGTAACGGTCCAGGTTAATTGTGGAGCCAGCTTCCAAAAAGTCAATGAAAATGACACCACACTGATAGCAGAAGAAGGAGGTCATCACTTTTCGGCCTCCTGTTCGTGAAAGTCTTGGTTTCTTCTTCCAAGGGGAACCCGGGTGACGCCACTCCATGGATTGGGTTTTGCTCTCAGGTTTCGGACAAAAACAACCATGTTTCATCTTAGGTAATGAAACCGTCAAAACACTGTTTCCACTCTGCACTAAAGGTCTTCATGAGACCCTCACACACATTTTTCCTCATTGTTTTCATTTCTCTTGTCAATAATCTAGGCGCCAAACGTGCACAGATTTTTCTATACCATGGTGACTGTACCAGTGATACCACACTACCCAATGACAAACGAGTCATTTCAGCAAGCTGTCGTGTCGCCACACGTGTCATTTTGGATGATTTGATCAATGCTCTCCTTATTCACATCGCTCACTGCCGTCGATGGGCTACCGCATCGTGGATTGTCCACTGCTGCGGTTCACTGTGTCCTCCCCATAAACAGGAAGCAACTTCCTGTGAATCAAAGTGGCAGAGTTATCGCCGATGTTGCAGAGGAACTCCATCACCGACCGTTGTCGCAACCTCACATATACTTTACGGTCCATTATGGCTCACCTGTAAATAAAAGAAAATACTTTTATATACCAACTTATAGTTAAATGCTCCAAGTACGCTCACAAAAAATTTCATTCTCCTGCAAAAAATAAAAAAATCAGAGACGACTGAGCAAAACTTTTTGAACTCCGTTTGTATAATGAATTGAAAATGAAAAAAGTGCACAATATGCATCAGCCTTCTGCGCCATACTTGAGAATCCACAGCATCCTGCAGCTCATCATATTAGGCAATGCGGGCCCAATCAGTCCCAGAAGACGAGTGTCAGAGCGCAGCGCTTTGCGTTTAGAGATTACGACAGAAGCAACTGCCAGGAATAACTTAATCGCCGTGTGACACTCGTACGTCAGCGCACCAACGATCAAGTTATAGAGACGTTTGTGCATAATGTCAGGATGAGAGCAATGAACTCTTTCATGGTTAAAATTTTTAATTTTAGGATGATTTTATCAGGGCGGCAAATATGGAAGAAAGTATAACATATCACCAAAATACATCTATTCACATATCAATGAAAAATATGAAATATCGCACACAAGCATTCAACATAACATTTGAGGATGGCTTCGACATGTCACACATCAATGCTTTCTACAGTCTGTGAAGTTTTCAGTGGCATATACATCCCACTAAATACAAATTCTGTACAAATCAACAGACTCTCCTAGGTGTGTAGAAAATAACGTCTATGATGTTTAAAAAATACAGTTAGTAACTTCAGACATTCTTGCAAAGGAGAAATTGCGATTTGATCTGATTTTCGTGAAACAGGCGTATTGTGCCACCTGTACACACACGCCGCCCCATTTGATCCCTCACAGCCTTCTGCTTATCCATCCCGTGATGCGTACTATTCCCCTCCAAGTTCCGAAACATCTCACTGCATACTAGAAGTAGACAGATATGAGATATAGACGTTCAATCGCTCAAACCTAAGCGTTACTTTAGTGGGGTATATGTATCCCATCAACCATGAAATGGTTAAAGAGGGAAATACGAGTGCTGGAACTTAAATAGTGGCAACTATTTATTCACGACCGATACAAAAGAGTTACATGTTTGCACCTGTTACTGTTCTTCAAAGTAGTCACCAGCGTTGTGTAGAACCAGTTTCCAGTGATGTGGAAGGCGTAGTACCGTTAGCAGAGCATGTTCTGTTGATGGTGCGAATGGAGCGGTCTAAATTTGTGATGATTCTCGTGTACGACTGTGATGGTGTTATCCTAACGCATTACCTTCCTCCACGGCAGACCGTCAATGCACAGTATTACTGTTCGGTTTTGGAGCATCTCCTGCGACCAGCTTTGTGAAAGAAGCGGCGACAGTTTCTGCGCAACCCACCCATCATTTTGCACCTCAATGCGCGGGCGCATAGAGCGCAAGCTGTGGCTGCTCTGTTCGCTCGATGGCACTGGGAAGTACTGTACCATCCACCATACTCCCCGAACTCAAGTTCTAGTGACTTTGATTTGATTCCGAAGATGAAGGAACCACTTCGTGGCATTCGCTTCAGAACTGTTGCAGAGATTCGACAGGCAGTAGACCGCTCCATTCGCACCATCAACAGAACAGGTTCTGCTAACGGTATACGATGCCTCCCACATTGCTAGCAACGGATTCTACACAACGTTGGTGACTACTTTGAAGGACGTTACGAGGTGCAAACATGTAACTCTTTTGTATCGGTTGTGAATAAATAGTTGCCACTGTTTAAGTTATAATTCTCGTATATAACAGATTCCACAAAGTAAAATTACTTATTCATATTCGTATGTTTGAATCAGCTTCATGGTGTCGTTTCTGTAGTTGACGTAAGAAATAAATATTTTGACACTGTATGTGCTAAGAAGGGGACAGCTGTTACGAACTCAAAGGTTGGTTTGAACACCACAGTGCTACTAGGAATTGTATGCTGTAGTCTTTCCAACTGACTTACCTAGCGACACAGAGTGTGATCTACAGTTTAATGTGCACCCTGAAACACAGTGCAACTTGGCACAAATCACTGCCAGCAGCAAACCGAGAAATGCCAGGAAAAACTTCCTAGACACGATTCAGGGCTGAACCCTACAACTACGGATTGATAGTCAGGCAATTCCTACTGATCCGCTAAGCCTTTTCTCGTAATTTTAAAACTGGGCGAATATGAAAATACTGTGAATAAACTCCATAGCATAAGGTTGCAAAGTACAGCTATTTAAAAGCTTTGGAACGCTATCAAACTTCAATGAGAAGAGCATTTTGCTAATCCTCTATTTAGCTAAACCGTCAGTGTGTCTCGACCGACATATGGTTCCTAGCTAAACATGTTTTCCGTTCTGTTTTTATCGGAGGGGTTGGTAGAGAATGAGTCAGTCTGGGAAGTGAAGCTAGTTGAATAAACGAAGCTCTGTTAATGAGATGTTCCCGAAATAATAGGTCTCGGAATGGCAACTACCCAGTGTATATTTATTTAACAAGTATTTTTAAATAAATAACAAGTATTGTTTAAATGAGTAAATACATATAGAGTACACGAATAATTAGCTATGTTTGAATGTAGACTGTTTTTGTGTCAATGCAGTGCTGCTACGTGTGCAAAAAGAAGAATCATATCATTGCGGTTTGTAGAAAATATTATGCATTGCTGGCTGTCTTCCTTAAAAGACAATACTGAATCCTCCAGAATGAAATTTTCACTCTGCAGCAGAGTGTGCGCTATTATGAAACTTTCCTGGCAGGTTAAAACTGTGTGCCGAACCGAGACTCGAAGTCAGGACCTTTGCCTTTCACGGGCAAGTGCTCTACCAACTGAGCTACCCAAGCACGACTCACGCCCCGTCCTCACAGCTTTGGTAGAGTACTTGCCCGCGTAAGGCAAAGGTCTCGAGTTCGAGTCTCGGTCCAGCAAACAGTTTTAATCTGCCAGGAAAGTTTAATACTGAATCCTGCTTATAACTATGTGGCTAAGTAACTTGCAAATTGCATGCCGTTACAGCTGACCCAATGACTCAGTAATAATAATTTACAAAACTTCATTTAAGAGTGTGATATGTATCAGAATCTGGCGGACAGCTTTCCTGATTAAATCATCTGCTGCCACTGAATGATATAAGGGCATATTCCGAAAGGCTTAATACGAATATTCCAAACATTGTGACTTACAGAACTGGGTTACCTGAAATGTGCGAACGACATGCACGAACTTAGACCACGGTGACGTTTGTTGTATTTATTTACACATTACTTGAGCGACACGAAACATCCGAAAAACCACGTGCAACTTAACGACCGCAATGAATATGGATGTTGTTAGGCAGATTTACCACTCCTAAATATCGCTGTTTTGTATCTTTTGAATTACAACGCAAAGAAAACGCTAATTACGACCGAAATACATATTAACAAGGTAGTATCTCAGGCGGTAGCAACACGAACGTTGAACGTACACTGCGGTGACAAAAGTCAAGTGATACTGTAACCTCCCTCCTACGAATCGGCCTATCCTGCTTGCGACATAAAATATGACCGTGGATCGCGTGTATGCCTAATGGATTTTTCTAATTGGATAAGGCTATCTTTCCCGAAGAAGTGATACCGATAAGGAGGAGGAAAGTGGACAACCGACCATTCTGATGGAAACTCTACTAAAAATAGAAAGTAATTAAACCGAACAGGGCTATAATTTGGAAACTGAAAGGAGCACCACTGATAATGAATCCAAAAGTTACACTAATGAACGAAAGGGAAATAACTAACGGTCGCCTGCCCACTAGGGCAATTTACATCCAAAATCCTGTACAAGATGATGGGAAAGAAAAACATGCATTATTAAACACTGACAAGGCAACTGAAGGTTGTCACTTTTTTTACACTAATTTAAAGTGAGTATGTAATGATAAAGAAAACTGAAAAGTCACTTTTACGTTATGTTTGGCATTAAATTTCGAAAAAAGGCAATCGATTAATGATTTGAAAATTGCAATTAAACAAAATGTCATATGTTAGTACTGAACTTCGTTACGTGAACAATGACTTTCAGTGACCTCTACGTAATGTCATCAAAGAAATTTAGAAAAAATCAAGCACTTTTTACTTTGCCATACTTATTTTGAAAATTCGATTTCAAATTATTGTCTGAACAACTGAGCCTTTTTTACTGACTTGAACAGAATTAAATACTGTAATACGTACCAAACCAAAGAGCCAGGTGCTCCAAGCTATATGTAAAATAAATAAAACTTCTGAACTCTTAATTTGTGCATTTTTTAGATTTGGATTTTTTCCATTGATTGATTCTCAAACCTGAAAAATGAAATTGCTTTACTTTATTCATATACTGAAGCCTCTGTTGTACAACAGTTAATTGAAAGTAGACTGAGGCTAAAATTCTTAAAAGAGAATTTATTCATTAATAAACTGGCTGTAACTATGCAATTTGTTTCTTAAGACACTCTGTTAGCATATCAGGAAAAAAAGGAACAAGGATTCTGCTTGGTAATAATGTCTGGGGCCAATGAGAACGCAATCGCCCTGTGTTAAACTGATTTTTCTTTGAATAAATCTTATCAATCAAATCACATTCAGTTCTGCTGCTGGGTTAGCCGTCAATATTTTCTACCAATGAACGGTCTTACTTCAGTGCTGTCAATACGACGAAACTCGGAGCCGACAAAGAATCTGTGTCGCTGGAACTGCTGCTGTTGTTGAAGACGGTACATTATTGTGGAGCCACGGCTAATTATAGGAACGGGCAATCGTAATTAATACAGCCTCTTCCGCCCGCCCACTGTCCGTACACCTGCTCTAGACATCTGACCGGCGCGCGTGTATAATGCCGCCGAAAATGGTACTCTCTACTGCAAGAGCGTTAACACCACACTTCGCACACTACAAGCGCTGGAACCCGTCTCTCGCTCTCTCCGTGCGCTCTGCGCTACAACTCCCTACCCAAAGATTTTACAACACACAAGCACTGCTATTATCGTTGCTAGTCGATACAAATAACAATTGCTTTGGCTTTTTCGTAGAGCTTATAAGTTTCACAGTAAAACTCAGATAAATACAATGAAACGTCAACAGACTTCAGCCTAAATGTACACATACGAGGTGTGGCTAGAAAAAAACCGGACTAGTACTGTTGAAACAATAAAACGAATGCAATAAGGCTGAAAGTCGCGTGGCCTGTCACGTGACTCTCGCTCCGCCTACTGCTCGAGTTTCATCTGCCTCCTGCACTCAGTCTGCCCGTGGCGTCTGTTTTAAGTAGTTGACGTTTTGTCTGTGCGTCGGAAAATGTTGAGTGTACAGAAAGAACAGCGTGTTATCATCAAATTTTGTTTCAAACTAGGAAAATCTGCAAGTGAAACGTTTGTAATGTTACAACAAGTGTACGGCGATGATTTTTTATCGCGAACACAAGTGTTTGAGTGGTTTAAACGATTTAAAGATGGCCGCGAAGACACCAGTGATGACACTCGCACTGGCAGACCATTGTCAGCAAAAACTGATGCAAACATTGAAAAAATCGGTAAACTTGTTCGACAAGATCGCCGTTTAACAATCAGAGCAGTGTCTGAGTTAACAGGAGTTGACAAGGAAAGTGTCGAACAAGTTTACCGATTTTTTCAATGTTTGCATCAGTTTTTGCTGACAATGGTCTGCCAGTGCGAGTGTCATCACTGGTGTCTTCGCGGCCATCTTTAAATCGTTTAAACCACTCAAACACTTGTGTTCGCGATAAACGATCATCGCCGTACACTTGTTGTAACATTACAAACGTTTCACTTCCAGATTTTCCTAGTTTGAAACAAAATTTGATGTTAACACGCTGTTCTTTCTGCACACTCAACATTTTCCGACGCACAGACAAAACGTCAACTACTTAAAACAGACGCCACGGGCAGACTGAGTGCAGGAGGAAGATGAAACTCGAGCAGTAGGCGGAGCGAGAGTCACGTGACAGGCCACGCGACTTTCAGCCTTATTGCATTCGTTTCATTGTTTCACCGGTACTAGTCCGGTTTTTTTCTAGCCACACCTCGTACAGTGAAGCAATGTCCTTACTTATTAAAAGAAAGCATTTAAATTACAAATATATACATACAATTCAAAAATGTTATATATCGGTAGCAGGTGCCATGCATCCTGCATTTTCGGTGTTACAATACCTCCTAATATCGTGTCGGACCTCCGTTTGCCCCACATGTGCAACAACTCGACGTGGCATGGACCCAACAAGTCCATAAATATTGAGCCGAGCTGCCTCTGTAGCCGTCCATAATAGCGAAAGTGTTGCTGACCTCTCGATTATGGCCCATAAATGTCCGATAGGATTCATGTCGGGCGATCAGGGTGACTAAATCACTCACTCGAATTCTTCATAACGTTCTTGAAACCAATCGCGAACAATTCTGCCCCGGTGACATGGCGGATTGTCATCCACAAAAATTCCATCGTTGTTCGGGAACGTGAAGTCCATGAATGGGTGCAAATGTCTCCAAGTAGCCGAACATAACCATTTCCGGTTAATGATCAGTTCAGTTGGTTCCAGGGACCAAGTCCAGTCCATGTAAACACAGCCCGCACTATTGTGTAGACACCATCAGCTTGCACAATGCCTTGTTGACACCTTGGGTCTATGGCTTCTTGGGGTCTGCGTCACACTCGAACCCTACCATCAGCTCTTACCAACTGAAATCGGGGATCATCTGTCCAGGCCATGGTTTCCCAGTCTTCTAGTGTCTAACCGACATAGTCACGAAGCCAGGAGGGGGCGCTGAAGGTGATATCATGCTGTTAGCAAAGGCACTCGCGTCGGTCGTTTGTTGCCAAAGCCTATTAACGCCAAAATCCACCGAACTATCCTGACAGATACGTTCGTCGTAAGGCCCATATTGATTTCTGCTGTTATGTTGCTTGTCTGTTAGCACTGACGACTGTACATAATCGCCGCTGCACGCGGTCATTAAGTGAAGGCCGTCGACCACTGCGTTGTCCATGTTGAGAGGTAATGCCTGAAATCTGATATACTCGACGCACTCTTGATACTGTGAATCTCGGAATAATGAATTTTCTAACGGTGCCCGAAATGGAATGTCCCAAACGTCTAGCTCTAACTACCAATCCTCGATCAGGATCTGTTGATTCCTTTCCTGCGGCCATATATCGGAAATATTTTCATCCGAATCATCTGAGTACAAAGGACAGCCATGCCAATGCTCTACTGTTTTATACCATATGTAAGCTTTACGACCGCCACCGGTATATGTGCACATCGTTATCCCATGACTTCTGTCACTTCACTATATTGTATTATTCCACATAGGGCGAGGTGGTCATTGTGTTTCAAAGAATGTCTGGCATGTCTCGTACGGTTTTATAATACGAACGCATTGTTTAGTGATGCTTTCGCTGACGGTTTCCAGATCTCTATCAAATGAAGCTACACCGATCTCTCTAGTCAGTCCATTGTGTCACTCTTTTGCTGCTGCATGTGTAGGCCTTGTTTGATTGCAAGGAGTGGTACAGTACATTATGCAGCGTCATAATAGAGTTCTTTCTATGTTCGGGAGCAATGACTTAAATTTGTTGTCATTTCCTCGTCTTGACTCCCAGATATCTTCGATGTAAGCACCAACAACAAAGCATTTCGGACAACCCCAGCTATTACTCCAGCTTGTAAAAGAATGTGGAATTGCAGTTTTCATTGTTCCTTGCGCAGTGTCATCAGTCCATGCAGTCTCTCAAGACAGGCCAGCGCTACTTATTCACGTTTGGCCCAACCAAACGATTTCGTGAGGTTTGCACTTAGATACTTCCCTCTAAAAACGGCATCTCGTGCAACGATATCATCTAGCAGAACTCTCCTTCCAGAAAGCGTTTTCCAATGAAATCCTACCATCTTTAGTACCACTTTTCCTCCGAAAAAAGAAAAAAAACTCACTATCAAGCATTGAGAGAAGCGGCTTCTTCCATGGAGGAAATTATTTCCACACGTTATATAAAACCTGGCAGTGCTTCGCAATTGCTAAATGTGTATGAGAACTGGATATATATCCCGACCTCCTCTGTCTCTGCCCATAAGTCCATCACCTCTCTCTGCCAATCTCCTCCTGCCCCAATCTATCTCCACCTCTTCCACCACCGTCACTCTATCCACGCCCGCAGCTCGTGGTCGTGCGGCAGCGTTCTCGCTTCCCACGCCCGGGTTCCCGGGTTCGATTCCCGGCGGGGTCAGGGATTTTCTCTGCCTCGTGATGGCTGGGTGTTGTGTGATGTCCTTAGGTTAGTTAGGTTTAAGTAGTTCTAAGTTCTAGGGGACTGATGACCATAGATGTTAAGTCCCATAGTGCTCAGAGCCATAGCCAACTCTATCCACATCCTCCTTCCCCCTCTATATGTCCTCTTCCTCTCCCCCTCCCCACCCACTGTCCATCTTCTCTTCCCCTGTCTCACTATTCTTGAGCCTTCTTTACTGTTGTTACCAACGAAACGTTGCTTGGGAATTGAAGTCGCTTAAAGTAAATGTGTAAATCAGTTGAATCATTGGCATGCAGCTTACGAGAGACCTTTCCTGCTGCTAAATGCGTGAGGATAATAACTTCAATGACACTATTTCGTATAGTTTTAATCTGCAAACGGGTAGGATTACAAAGTTTCGGACCATTCAGATCCCGTAGCAGTTGTATGATCATACGCTGATAACTTACGAAGTCAAATTTCCTGTTTTCCGTTAACACCTAGTGCGAGAAAGAAGACAAAACCACATATTTTCACAGCATTGTATTTTCTTTCTTTTAACATCAAACCTGTATATTGTTGTTTTAAAAGCTGTTGTAGCCTTGTCCATCTGAAAGTTTATTAGAGTATCGTGTAAAATTGGAAGTACATCGGTCAAGAACTTTTCGAGATTTTTGCTAGCAACGTTTCCTCTTATATAGTATACGACTATCTATATACTACATACATTTCAAAAATATGTAGCCTGTGTCCGTCCGAACGTTTATTAGAATATCGCGTAAACATCTGAACTTTTCGAGTTTATTGATAACATTGTTAAAGAACGACTTGTCTTTGAATAGAAGGATGTATATGACCAAATTGCGTCCTCTTGAAAAATGTCGACTTTAGCAACAACGTGTACTCTGGTTTTCCAAGAGTCGAGAGAGGATTTCAGCGTCAGGTAGGGCGCGCGTTATCTCTAGCACACTTCCCTCTCATTATTTTCTTCAAGAGGTCGTTCCAGTTTTCAGAGCTGTAGCTGCTTGTTTGAACTACTTTCGATAAAGGTATAAGACGCCAACCGTTATTCGTTTCTTCCTCAGAATAGCATCTTATATTTTATACGAGCCCACGATATTGGCTCTGTAAGCAAGCACGCCTGCCTACTTTACTGTAGCATAAGCAAGAGGTTACACTTCCATATATCTTTGACATTAACAACACCACTCTTTATATCGCACCGTTAACACGAATTGCAGCAGATACTCACGATCTGCGACAAACGATAAATACCCGACAAACACTTTGCATTTGCTTTACGCTATCAGACTTCGATATATCGAAAAATCTGTATATCAGAGTTACGTGATATCTTTAATCGATATTCGTCTGGCTGGTATATCGGCAACATTTATACTCCATGGCGAATTAACAGTATCCATTTTATTATCGTCATCATTTGATTCATTATACATAAAATTCTACTTTGTTTTTAATAATGAAACATTTTCAACAAAAGAGCGTTACCCAGGACTTTGAAGTGTTTAAATAAATTTTGACTGTTGTTATGTGTATTTTCATAACCACGTCTCACTCGAAAGTTAGGTTGGTAGTAATCTTTGAAATATAATTCTCAAAAACCTCTTCTGTTTCTGTTGCTCGTCGATCATTGTGTTTTTATGAGTGATTTTGCAGTGTAAAGACAAAAAATAAATATAAAAAATGCCTCGCGAAGTGATTTGTGGAAGTATTTTAAATCAAACAACAGTAAAAGCGCAAAGTGTAATTACTGTGGGAAGCCAGGAATTTACATTGATAACTTGCTGTATTTATATATAAAACAATATATAATTAAATTTGGATTCCTCCATTCTTTTATTAATTCATAAAACGTATCCCACAGTTTTAAATAAAACACTGAATCGTAAGTTGTTATCTGAATTTTAAAACTGAATTCTTTATGTCGATGTATGGAAATACTGGAATTTTTCATTCGAATAATCGTCGACATCGATATTTGGTATGGCGGCACTGTTGAGTAACATTAACTCACCACGTTCAATTTCAAAGATAACCAATGCTCACGACCCTTACAGCGTGTATTTAAAGCAAACCTGTACACCAGAATGCATCTACATCTACATCCATACTCCGCAAGCCACCTGACGATGTGTGGCGGAGGGTACTTTGAGTACCTCTATCGGTTCTCCCTTCCATTCCAGTCTCGTATTGTTCGTGTAAAGAAAGATTGTCTGGTACGCCTCTGTGTGGGCTCTAATCTCTCTGATTTTATCCTCATGGCCTCTTCGCGAGATATACGTAGGAGGTAGCAATACACTGCTTGACTCCTCGATGAAGGTATGTTCTCGAAACTTCAACAGAGCCCGTACCGAGCTACTGAGCGCCTCTCTTGCTGAGTCTTCCACTGGAGTCTATCTCTCATCTCTGTAACGCTTTCCCGATTACTAAATGATACTGTAACGAAGCGCGCCGCTCTCCGCTGGATCTTCTCTATCTCTTCTGTCAGCCATATCTGGTACGGATCCCACACCTGTGAGCAGAATTCAAGCAGTCGGCGAACAAGTGTACTGTAACCTACTTCCTTTGTTTCCGGATTGCATTTCCTTAGGATTCTTCCAATGAATCTCAGTCTGGCATCTGCTTTACCGACGATCAACTTTATACACTCCTGGAAATTGAAATAAGAACACCGTGAATTCATTGTCCCAGGAAGGGGAAACTTTATTGACACATTCCTGGGGTCAGATACATCACATGATCACACTGACAGAACCACAGGCACATAGACACAGGCAACAGAGCATGCACAATGTCGGCACTAGTACAGTGTATATCCACCTTTCGCAGCAATGCAGGCTGCTATTCTCCCATGGAGACGATCGTAGAGATGCTGGATGTAGTCCTGTGGAACGGCTTGCCATGCCATTTCCACCTGGCGCCTCAGTTGGACCAGCGTTCGTGCTGGACGTGCAGACCGCGTGAGACGACGCTTCATCCAGTCCCAAACATGCTCAATGGGGGACAGATCCGGAGATCTTGCTGGCCAGGGTAGTTGACTTACACCTTCTAGAGCACGTTGGGTGGCACGGGATACATGCGGACGTGCATTGTCCTGTTGGAACAGCAAGTTCCCTTGCCGGTCTAGGAATGGTAGAACGATGGGTTCGATGACGGTTTGGATGTACCGTGCACTATTCAGTGTCCCCTCGACGATCACCAGTGGTGTACGGCCAGTGTAGGAGATCGCTCCCCACACCATGATGCCGGGTGTTGGCCCTGTGTGCCTCGGTCGTATGCAGTCCTGATTGTGGCGCTCACCTGCACGGCGCCAAACACGCATACGACCATCATTGGCACCAAGGCAGAAGCGACTCTCATCGCTGAAGACGACACGTCTCCATTCGTCCCTCCATTCACGCCTGTCGCGACACCACTGGAGGCGGGCTGCACGATGTTGGGGCGTGAGCGGAAGACGGCCTAACGGTGTGCGGGACCGTAGCCCAGCTTCATGGAGACGGTTGCGAATGGTCCTCGCCGATACCCCGGGAGCAACAGTGTCCCTAATTTGCTGGGAAGTGGCGGTGCGGTCCCCTACGGCACTGCGTAGGATCCTACGGTCTTGGCGTGCATCCGTGCGTCGCTGCGGTCCGGTCCCAGGTCGACGGGCACGTGCACCTTCCGCCGACCACTGGCGACAACATCGATGTACTGTGGAGACCTCACGCCCCACGTGTTGTGCAATTCGGCGGTACGTCCACCCGGCCTCCCGCATGCCCACTATACGCCCTCGCTCAAAGTCCGTCAACTGCACATACGGTTCACGTCCACGCTGTCGCGGCATGCTACCAGTGTTAAAGACTGCGATGGAGCTCCGTATGCCACGGCAAACTGGCTGACACTGACGGCGGCGGTGCACAAATGCTGCGCAGCTAGCGCCATTCGACGGCCAACACCGCGGTTCCTGGTGTGTCCGCTGTGCCGTGCGTGTGATCATTGCTTGTACAGCGCTCTCGCAGTGTCCGGAGCAAGTATGGTGGGTCTGACACACCGGTGTCAATGTGTTCTTTTTTCCATTTCCAGGAGTGTATGATCATTTCATTTTAAATCACTCCTAATGGCTACTCCCAGATAATTTATGGAATTAACTGCCTCCAGTTGCTGACTTGCTATATTGTAGCTAAATGATAAAGGATCTTTATTTCTATGTATTCGAAGCACATTACACTTGTCTACATTGAGATTCAATTGCCATTCGCTGCACCATGCGTCAATTCGTTGCAGATCCTCCAGCATTTCAGTACAGTTTTCCATTGTGGTTCCATTGTTCAAGGCCTTCCCCAGTCACGACTGGAAGGGTTAAACGTGCCATGCTCCACAAGACGACAATCAGTTGCTTCTAACCTCTTCCTGCTGTTACCATCTGCTGCTCCGAACAGCAAATAGACATCTGCCGACTCCACATTTGAGTACACTTCCACGTCACTGTACTGGAAACCAAGTCTGTGACGAACATTAAACAGTTGATGCTGCGTGCTTGATCCTACTAGAGCAATGAAGTTAGTCGCATGTCGAAGAAGTTTACGGGCGCTCAGAGCCGATGTTATCAGCGTAGTCGCATGCCAACATAAACAGTGACATGATTAACGTGTCAACATTACCTTCGTTTAATTGTAGCAACAAACACTGGCGGTGAAAATAAGAGTTACGAGGGGCGTTCAGTAAGTAAAGCAACGCTTTTTTCTGAGTCAATTCAGGTTGAAAAAAAATATGTGGAATTTGTTGTGGGACATTGCGGAACAATTCCGCTTTAGCTTCTATAGTACAGGGTGATTCAAGAAGAATACCACAACTTTGAAAATGTGTATTTAATGAAAGAAACATAATATAACCTTCTGTTATACATCATTACAAAGAGTATTTAAAAAGGTTTTTTTTTCACTCAAAAACAAGTTCAGAGATGTTCAATATGGCCCCCTCCAGACACACGAGCAATATCAACCCGATACTCCAACTCGTTCCACACTCGCTGTAGCATATCAGGCGTAACAGTTTGGATAGCTGCTGTTATTTCTCGTTTCAAATCATCAATGGTGGCTGGGAGAGGTGGCCGAAACACCATATCCTTAACATACCCCCATAAGAAAAAATCGCAGGGGGTAAGATCAGGGCTTCTTGGAGGCCAGTGATGAAGTGCTCTGTCACGGGCTGCCTGGCGGCCGATCCATCGCCTCGGGTAGTTGACGTTCAGGTAGATACGGACAGATAAGTGCCAATGTGGTGGCGCTCCATCCTGCTGAAATATGAATTGTTGTGCTTCTTGTTCGAGATGAGGGAACAGCCAACTCTCTAACATCTCCTGGGCTGCGAACAAATGCTTGCTGGATGCGTGCTACATTTTCATCACTCGTTCTCGGCCGTCCAGAACTTTTCCCTTTGCACAAACACCCATTCTCTGTAAACTGTTTATACCAACGTTTAATACACCACCTATCAGGAGGTTTAACACCATACTTCGTTCGAAATGCGCGCTGAACAACTGTCGTCGATTCACTTCTGCCGTACTCAATAACACAAAAAGCTTTCTGTTGAGTGGTCGCCATCTTAGCATCAACTGACGCTGTTGCCTAGTCAACAGCGCCTCAAGCGAACAAATGTACAACTAAATGAAACTTTATAGCTCCCTTAATTCGCCGACAGATAGTGCTTAGCTCTGCCTTTTGTCGTTGCAGAGTTTTAAATTCCTAAAGTTGTGGTATTCTTTTTGAATCACCCTGTATTATAATGTTCCGAAGGTGGCGGCCCTATGTAGCCTTCCAAACGCCCTCTGTAACGGAGGCGCTTTTCAAACAGAGAGCTTTCACTGAGTTTCTTTTGGCGGAAAACCAGAGAATTGCAGATATTCATAGGCGCCTGGAGAATGTCTACGGAGACCTGTGAGTGAACAAGAGCACGGCGAGTCGTTGGGCAAGGCGCAAAACCTGTCTGATCTCCCGCGTACCGACCGGCCGCACGCAGCTGTGACTCCTGCAATCTTGGAAAGTGCGGACACTCGCTTTCGAGGTGATCGACGGATCACAATGAAACACCTAGCTCGACAACAGGACGCCTCTGTTGGTAGTGCTGACACACTCGTCGCTGGGTTCCGCACCGAGTAATAGAATGCCATGAAGAGGAATGAGTTTGGCTCAATGACGGATGAACTTCGCGGGAAGCAGTACGTGGGTGATGGGGAGGTTTTTGACGCAGCGAGATGTTGACTCCGACGATGACCAGTAGAGTGGTGCCATGCATGCATACAGGTCCTCCCGGTAAGGTGACGTGAGGTCGTCGCTTTGAATGAAGATTATGTTGAAAAGCAGGGTTTTGTAGCCAAAAGAGTGGGGGATAATACAGTGTTTTGGATCCTGAATAAAACCAACGTGCTTACTTGAACGAGATTTTCACTCTGCAGCGGAGTGTGCGCTGATATGAAACTTCCTGGCGCATTAAAACTGTGTGCAACACCGAGACTCGAACTCGGGACCTTTGCCATTCGTGGGCAAGTGCTCTACTAACTGAGCTACCCAAGCACGACCCACGACCCCTCCTAAGAGCTTTATTTCCGCCAGTACCTTTTTTAACGTGTTTAGTTATTTAACGCCTCAGCCGGCCGGTGTGGCCGTGCGGTTAAAGGCGCTTCAGTCTGGAACCGCGTGACCGCTACGGTCGCAGGTTCGAATCCTGCCTCGGGCATGGATGTGTGTGATGTCCTTAGGTTAGTTAGGTTTAAGTAGTTCTAAGTTCTAGGGAACTGATGACCTAAGATGTTAAGTCCCATAGTGCTCAGAGCCAATTAACGCCTCTCGTACAACTTGCTGTGTATTAAGAGGGTATTTTGAATACTTCGTGTGAGAAAATGTTTCATGTGATGCTGATACGTTCTGTTTCTGTGTGTTTTCCATAATTAATGTGATTACATCAGAAGCAGAAAATACCACTGTCATGGTAATGCAGCGTTTCTAGACCCGTGCTCATACAATACAATTCATTACTCTATGTGAGAGGAAGGTTGCTGAAAGTTTTCCATGCCGTTTTGTTACACCTTTATACGAGGGTTGTCCAGAAAGTAAGTTCCGATCCGTCGCTAAATGGAAACCACTGTGAAAATCAGAAACATTTTATTTGCAAGTGTTAGCTACACTTTCTAGATACTTCTCTACATAGTCGCCGCTCCGACTTAGATATTTGTCGGAGCGCTATACCAAATTTCCAACACCATCGTCATAGAAGGCAGGCGCCGGTGCTTTCCGATAATTCTCTACGCTGTTCTATAGCTCGTAGCCTGCTCCCAAGTGTTGTCTTCGTATCCAGCGTTTCGTGCGAACAGAGATGGTACTCAAGACGGGCCTATTAGGGCTGTGTTGGGGTTGATCGAACACTTCCCATCGAAAAGCCTGCAGGAGCGTCTTCACTGCCCCTGCAGAGTGCGGCTGCGAATTTCCATGAAGAAGGAAGTGCGTGGCGGTTGTGTTAGGTGGGCTGCATTCATTAAGGCGAAGCCTCTCAGCGGGCCCTCCTACTTGGCGGAAGACATCGTTGTTCTACGCACCATCACTCGCTCGCAGTGCGCTCACAACTGAAAAGAGCGACTTGATGCGATCGACGGTCATACTAGAGACACTACCAAACACATCTGTGCAAAGATTCATTGGGTTTTCACTGTGGTGTCCATTTCGTGATCGATCGGAACTTATTTTCTGGATAACGCTCGTTGATTAAGGACAGCAGAGACACGCGACGTTTCCTTGGGAAACCGCAATTAGAACCTTGGTTTGACTAGATGTCTTTCGGTCAATTAGTATTAAGTTGGTGCATACGTTCGTGGCGTTTTTGCTTTGCATGTACGTATTCCTGTTGCCGTGGATTTATTTATCGATCGCCATTTTTCAAAAAATGGTTCAAATGGCTCTGAGCACTATGGGACTTAACAGCTGTGGTCATCAGTCCCCTAGAAGTTAGAACTACTTAAACCTAACTAACCTAAGGACATCACACAACACCCAGTCATCACGAGGCAGAGAAAATCCCTGACCCCGCCGGGAATCGAACCCGAGAACCCGGGCGCGGGAAGCGAGAACGCTACCGCACGACCACGAGCTGCGGACGCCATTTTTCATTTGTCGTTCTCTGTTGCCGTGTGAAGTACATGCTGCCATTTTGCCGTTTGGTGATACCTGTGGACGCTGGAAAATCGAATCCCATTTGGAGAAATCGGAACAGTTCCGACATATTCTTCTGTCTTAGTTCAGCAGAAGAGTGACAGAAGTAGCCATAAATATTTGCGCCGTATGTGGGAATAACGCCACTGGACAGAGCGCGGCAAGAAAATTCTTTCTTTCGTTTTAAGGAGGATGTTTTTGACATTAGTGACTCTCCACATATTAGAAGACCTTCGGGGTTTGATGAAGATCGTTTAAACGAATTAATGCACAATGATCCACGTCAGTGTACTGGAGAACTGGTAAATGTGATGAACTGTGATCATTCTACCATAGTGCGACGTTTGCAAGATTCAAACTAAGTTGTGTGGCTACCAAATTCACAGAAATTAGCGGGTAGCCATATGTGCATCTCTGCTTGTTCGTCATGATTTGGCTCGTGAACAACACCGACCATTCCTATTCAGTATCGTTACTGGTGACGAGAAATGGTATCTTTACGCTAACACAAGGAAAAGAAAGGAATAGTTTAGCCCAAACAAAGAAGCAGCTACACGTACAAAGAAATGCACACGTCCACAGAAGAGAATGTTGTAACAGCGACGGTATGATGTGATACGAAGTGCTTCCCCGAGGTGCAACTACCACTGGTGACATTTATCGTCAACAACTGAAATGTCTTGCAGACACAATCGAAGAACAACGCCTGGGAAGACTGCGTGAAGTGATGCTACTCCACGTTATGCCCACGACCATTCAGCTAGACTGACAAAAAACACTGTACAGGAGTTTGGTTGGGAAGTCATTGCGCAGCCACCTTATTCACCCGCCCCTATCCCGCGTCCGGCCATCCTGATTTAGGTTTTCCGTGATTTCCCTAAATCACTCCAGGCAAATGGCGGGATGGTTCCTTTGAAAGAGCACGGCCAACTTCCTTCCCTAATCCGATGAGATCGATGACCTCGCTGTTTGGTCTCTTGCTCCAAACAATCCAATCCAATCCAATCCATCACCCACCTCTGCGTCCTCAGACTTTCACCTTCTCCTCTCTCTATCGACAACCTTCGAGGAATTTCTTTCCCGGATGAAAATGTGCTCCGAACATGGCTCGAAAAGTTCTTCGAATCAAAACCACGTGTTTTCTACAGACGAGGAATCGAAAAGATGCCCCAGCGTTGGCAGACTGATGTAAACAGTGAAGGACAGTAAATCATTGATGACTAAGGTCTCTGATATGTGTTTCTGTTGTATTTATTAAACTTCTGGACAAACGCTACGAACTTAAGCACCAACGCAATACGAACTGTGGCATCTATGACAGGAAATCACGAATCCTGTCACACTACTGACACGATTCGGGTCCACAAGTCGGGCCCGCGGCTTGTCCGCCGCGGCGTTCCTCCGGGGGATCGAAAGCGGCAACGAGCGTCGGCCATCTGCTGGCTGCGGCGACGCCGATCGCCCGCCTGTGTGGCGCAATCAGCTAATGGAGCGCAGGAGAGACGACCGACCGTGCCGGCGCATACCTGGTGGCTCTGCCCCGGAGGGACGCCGAAACGCTGCCACGCGTGGCGCCGGCCCGAACGCAGCGTCGGCGGCGCGTCGCGACGCTCTCCTGATTCAGCGTCAAATAGGGCGCAGCGTCAAATAGGGCGCGCGTGACTTGGCGACGCAGCTGGCACGCAGACGCCGGACCCTACGAGAAGGGGCTCCAGCTAGTCAGGTCGCCGAAGGACCGGCAATGACACTACTCGCACGTGGAGTGCATTGTGCGGAGAGGACACTCTAGCCCCGGTCCAGGCTCTCGAATCTGTAAGCTTTGATATGATTATGGCACCAGTTTGTCACCCTTTACACCTTTAGATCAAGCATGGAGCTAAGCTTTCTCAGTGGCTGCAAAGGGAAGTGTGATAGGACCACTATTATGACCTTGTGGATAACATCGGGAGTTCACTGAGGCTTTTTGCGGATGATGCTGTGGTATATCGAGAGGTTGTAACAATGGAAAATTGTACTGAAATGCAGGAGGATATGCAACCAATTGACGCATGGTGCAGGGAATGGCAATTGAATCTCAATGTAGACAAGTGTAATGTGCTACGAATACATATAAAGAAAGATCCTTTATCATTTAGATACAATATAGCAGGTCAGCAACTGGAAGCAGTTAATTCCATAAATTATCTAGGAGTAGGCATTAGGAGTGATTTGAAATGGAATGATCATGTAAAGTTCGTCGACGGTAAAGCAGATGCCAGACTGAGTTCATTGGAAGAATCCTAAGGAAATGCAGTCCGAAAACAAAGGAAGTAGGTCACAGTACACTTGTTCGCCCACTGCTTGAATTCTGCTCACAGGTGTGGAATCCGTACCAGATACGGTTGATGGAAGAGATAGAGAAGATCCAACGGAGAGCAGCGCGCTTCGTTACAGGATCATTTAGTAATCGCGAAAGCGTTACGGAGATGAGAGACAAACTCCGGGAATCGAAACCGGGAACTCGGGCGTGGGAAGCGAGAACGCTACCGCACGACCACGAGCTGCGGACAGTTAGCTACAGCACATAACGTTGACCATATAACTGTCTGGAGCATGCTAGATGCGAACCTGCTGTATCCGTATCATGTGGAGAAACTGAGTCCCATGGACAAGATGTCTATGTGATGCGAAAAGTAGCAATGGCCCATAAACAATGAAAAATGCGAGATTATCTACGTAAAAACTAAAAAAGTCCATTAAATTTTAGTTCATCGTCTTAAGTAAATATCTAGGCATTTCAGTTAAGACCATGTTAAATTAGAATTTGTTGTCGACAGCGCTTTAGAAAAACGCCCTGTGCGAATTTTCTGATCTCAGACCGAATCATTTGCAGCGATTTCTTTACAGATGTTTCCATTCCGCTTATTTAATGCAAAATGTAATATACATTATACAGCGCACGTGAACAACAGATGCGCTGTAGACAGTTAGTAATGTCTGCGAAAGAATATATGGTTTCCACGCTCTCCCATCCTCCACATCTCGCACAGCTTGTTCCAGCAATTCCTGCCGGTGACCATAATTCAGGCAGGCGATACAGCCCGAGATTAGTCAGGTGTGACAGGACTGAGTTCTCCTCAGTGAACCCTTCCAAAACGTGAAAATGTCTCCAGCAGATTTCAAACATTCCGATACACACGACGTTAATGTCCATTAGTATGTGTCCGGATACTTTTGATCAGATAGTGTCTCTCAAAAACTGTTGAGCTCACCGAAATACGCTTTTCTCGTTGATTACCAAAATACTGTGCTCTGCGACGGTTCTTCCTAAAGTTTCGTATTGCATTTCATTTGTAACGTAATAGCTTTGAAAAATGGCCTTTTTGTGAACTTTTTTTAATATTTAATTCGTATCAAGTATGATATGGAACCTGTACAAAAACGAGACAGCGGTTATCCGTGGACAGATACGGAAAGGTGTCCGACAAGGTTGCGCACTACCCCCTGTTATCTTTAACCTATACATTGAAGAGGCGCTGAAAAAAGTAAAAATTCACAGACAGGTGTAGTAATTCATGGCCAACGAATAGATATCATAAGATATGCCGATGATATAGCTGTCCTAGCTGAAAGTGAAGAAGATCTTGTAGTCCTACTGAATAGAATGGATAAAGTTATAGGGGAAGAATATAATATGAGAATTAATGAAGCAAAAACAAAAGTAATGGCATGCGACAAAGAAGATCAAGTGAAAGTCAAAGTTCATGTAGGCACTGAACTGCTTGAACAAGTTGATAAATTTACTTATCTGGGCAGTAATATTACCAGGGATGGAAGGTGCAAGACAGAAGTGAGAAGTAGAATTGCTCAAGCAAAGGCTGCTTTTAACAAGAAGAAAAACATCTTAACATCTAAGAGCATCAGCCTTGAAATCACAAAAAGATTTTTGAAATCTGTGTGTGGAGTGTGGCATGCTGTGAAACATGGACTCTCGGGACAGAGGAAGACCAGAAACTAAATTCTTTTGAAATGTGGTGCTATAGACGCATGATCAAAATAAAATGTATCGACAAGGTCACAAACGAAGTGGTTCTGGAAAGAGCAGGTGAGAAGAAAAGCTTCTCGAGTTTCATTGTTAAAAGAAGAGTGCAATTTACAGGCCATCTATTAAGACATAAAGGACTCCTGAACACAATCATAGAGGGATATGTCGAGGGAAAAAGACCAAGAGGAAGACCACGAATGAGGTACATGGATCAAATAGTGAGAGATGTGGGATGTAACACCTATAAAGAAATGAAGAGAAAAGCTGAAAGACGCACAGAATGGAGACAAGCTGCCATTGTAGCTGTTGCAAACCAATCCTTGGATTGACCACTACAGAAGAAGAAGAACATCAAGTGGGAACTTTAAAGTCTGTGTCTCCTACAAAAATTCACATGAAAACTTCTTGAATTCATTTACGGAATAAATGTCTATTATGTCTCTAAATACGCATACAAACTGTTCTTAATTGAAATATGGCCTGAATTATCATTATCTTAACTAGGCGAAATTTTCGCATCTGCAGGAACTACTTTCTCGATTGTTCGCAGACACGAGAGAGGTGGTCAACACCCACACAGCGCTGCAGGTGTGTGACTTCCGATAGTGCGTGCTCGCTATAGCTGACGCTTCTACGGAAGTGCGTGCGTACAGTGTCGACACGCAGTGGCCGCAAAGCAGATAACCGCACAGGGCCCAGTTGTGCGCAAATTAAGCCACCGCTTTGTTGCGGTCGCTCGCGGATAGCAATTTTCCATCTCGTCACAAGTGGCGTTAAATTCATTGTACAAGTTTCTTATCAGGAATCAGTGTACGCCGTTGCTACGTTATACAGTTTGATAGAAAAACTGAATTTTTTTTATTTTTTTTTATTTCACTGTATTCGTCGATAAGTACTCCGAAGTCATGGCAACAAGTAAAGGCACTTTGTCTGCGTCATATGTTGACAGGGCTGACTCGAGTGGTATGCCTTAATCTCACTTTTGTTCCTGTGCGTTAACTGAGTCGGCTCAGTGACTAGATACAGGGTGTTTCAAAAATGACCGGTATATTTGAAACGGCAATAAAAACTAAACGAGCAGCGATAGAAATACACCGTTTGTTGCAATATGCTTGGGACAACAGTACATTTTCAGGCGGACAAACTTTCGAAATTACAGTAGTTACAATTTTCAACAACAGATGGCGCTGCAAGTGATGTGAAAGATATAGAAGACAACGCAGTCTGTGGGTGCGCCATTCTGTACGTCGTCTTTCTGCTGTAAGCGTGTGCTGTTCACAACGTGCAAGTGTGCTGTAGACAACATGGTTTATTCCTTAGAACAGAGGATTTTTCTGGTGTTGGAATTCCACCGCCTAGAACACAGTGTTGTTGCAACAAGACGAAGTTTTCAACGGAGGTTTAATGTAACCAAAGGACCGAAAAGCGATACAATAAAGGATCTGTTTGAAAAATTTCAACGGACTGGGAACGTGACGGATGAACGTACTGGAAAGGTAGGGCGACCGCGTACGGCAACCACAGAGGTTCAAATGGCTCTGAGCACTATGGGACTTAACATCTATGGTCATCAGTCCCCTAGAACTTAGAAGTACTTGAACCTAACTAACCTAAGGACAGCACACAACACCCAGCCATCACGAGGCAGAGAAAATCCCTGACCCCGCCGGGAATCGAACCCGGGAACCCGGGCGTGGGAAGCAAGAACGCTACCGCACGACCACGAGATGCGGGCGGCAACCACAGAGGGCAACGCGTAGCTAGTGCAGCAGGTGATCCAACAGCGGCCTCGGGTTTCCGTTCGCCGTGTTGCAGCTGCGGTCCAAATGACGCCAACGTCCACGTATCGTCTCATGCGCCAGAGTTTACACCTCTATCCATACAAAATTCAAACGCGGCAACCCCTCAGCGCCGCTACCATTGCTGCACGAGAGACATTCGCTAACGATATAGTGCACAGGATTGATGACGGCGATATGCATGTGGGCAGCATTTGGTTTACTGACGAAGCTTATTTTTACCTGGACGGCTTCGTCAATAAATAGAACTGGCGCATATGGGGAACCGAAAAGCCCCATGTTGCAGTCCCATCGTCCCTGCATCCTCAAAAAGTACTGGTCTGGGCCGCCATTTCTTCCAAAGGAATCATTGGCCCATTTTTCAGATCCGAAACGATTACTGCATCACGCTATCTGGACTTTCTTCGTGAATTTGTGGCGGTACAAACTGCCTTAGACGACACTGCGAACACCTCGTGGTTTATGCAAGATGGTGCCCGGCCACATCGCACGGCCGACGTCTTTAATTTCCTGAATGAATATTTCGATGATCGTGTGATTGCTTTGGGCTATCCGAAACATACAGGAGGCAGCGTGGACTGGCCTCCCTATTCGCCAGACATGAACCCCTGTGACTTCTTTCTGTGGGGACACTTGAAAGACCAGGTGTACCGCCAGAATCCAGAAACAATTGAACAGCTGAAGCAGTACATCTCATCTGCATGTGAAGTCATTCCGCCAGACACGTTGTCAAAGGTTTCGGGTGATTTCATTCAGAGACTACGCCATATTATTGCTACGCATGGTGGATATGTGGAAAATATCGTACTATAGAGTTTCCCAGACCGCAGCGCCATCTGTTGTTGAAAATTGTAACTACTGTAATTTCGAAAGTTTGTCTGCCTGAAAATGTACTGTTGTCCCAAGCATATTGCAACAAACGGTGTATTTCTATCGCTGCTCGTTTAGTTTGTATTGCCGTTTCAAATATACCGGTCATTTTTGAAACACCCTGTATATTCATAGTGATTTACAGCATTTTATCACGAGTGTCCCGTTGTACGAAAGCACCAATGAGGAAATGAGATGAGTGATTCGTGTTCTGCAGTCTGAAAGGACTAAAGCTGTGGAGATTATTCGCCGAGTGCAGCTGCAGTGTTACGATTCACGAGTGGATAAACTGCTTTAAAGTGGACGTGTATCGGTCTGCGACGAAGAGCGATCGGGTAGGCCATCCATTTCGAAAATGGACAGAAACGTCGAGACAGTTGGCGAATGACTCGTGATGATAGTCGTTCCAGAATTAATGATACTGCCCATGAGTGGAACACTAGCCACAGTTTGTCATTCGAAAATCGTCCTAAATTATCGGTAAGTTCGTATTCGTTGAATACCACTTCAGCTGACAGATAAACACAAATAGGAACGTTTGGAAACGGAATCACATTTTTTTTGAAGAGGAAGGAGAGCACTTCTACAGCTTGGTTCAAATGGCTCTGAGCACTATGGGACTTAACTGCTGAGGTCATCAGTCCCTTCCCGGCGGGGTCAGGTATTTTCTCTGCCTCGTGATGAATGGGTGTTGTGTGATGTCCTTAGGTTAGTTAGGTTTAAGTAGTTCTAAGTTCTAGGGAACTGATGACCATAGATGTTAAGTCCCATAGTGCTCAGAGCCATTTGAACCATTCATCAGTCCCCTAGAACTTAGAACTACTTAAACCTAACTAACCTAAGGACATCACACACATCAATGCCCGAGGCAGGATTCGAACCTGCGACCGTAGCGGTAGCGCGGTTCCAGTCTGTAGCGCCTAGAACCGCTCGGCCACCCCGGCCGGCTACAGTAGCATGGCATCTATTGATAAGACGTTAGTCCATCACTACGAACCACATAGTAAGTGGCAGAGGATGGAGTGAAAACATCCGTCTTACAACACGTAAATCACGTGGGAGGTGTTGCGTGTGGCAAAGTCTGTTAAGTGCTATACATTTAGCATGATTCGAAACGTAACCTATGTTTTCCAAAGCAATCTGTGTGCTAGGATTAAACAAAAGGATACTGATAACTCTACTCGACCTCCACAATGGTGCAAACTATTTTATAAGTGTGTACCATTTGTTGAAGAGTCACTACACAATTCTAAACCGGCCATGGTATAACAAAAAAAATTGAACTCTCAAAAAAACGTGATGGTTGCAGCTATTTCTGAAAATCTTCATTCATCGCACTCGCAATGTTTCACATCCATAATGTACAAAAGTTTTACATCCACCTTCGCCTACAGCTGAAATTTTCAGAAACTAGGCTTCTGCAGGATAGTTAATGATGACAGTATTTTGGAATATGGTAGGTCCACTGCTGATTCATTACGTTCCCAAAAACCAAACAGTGCACAGTCAAAGCTGCTACGAGCTGCTTGGAAAAAACGAAGAAGAAAGGGGTCTTTCAAAAGGTGTGAGTTTGCTTCAGAATAGTGCCGTCTTCATCAGTCCAGTACACTCAAAATCATTATTTTAACCTGCTTCAGCACCCACCATACAGTTCAGTTTTAGCTCCAAGTGGTTTTCCATATTTTTGGTCGGATGAAGGAGAACCTGCGTGAATCTAAATTTTCGTGGATGACGAGACGGTTAAGACATTGCAAGATGGATGTGTATAATGCTATACAAGTAGCTTCTTCCACGATAGATATAGGAATCTTGTCTAGAGATGGACTAAGTGCATTGATGGTTCAAATGGCTCTGAGCACTATGGGACTGAGGTCATCAGTCCCCTAGAACTTAAAACTACTTAAACTTAACTAACCTAAGGGCATTACACACATCCATGCCCAAGGCATTAGGGTCGCGCGGTTCCAGACTGAAGCGCCTAGAACCGCTCGGCCACACCGGCCGGCGAAGTGCATTGATGTTGAATGGTATTACGTAGAGAAATGATGTTACTTAAAAGGTTGTATTCCCAATAAAAAGTTTTTTTTAAATTTCTTTTATTGTTTTACTTGTCCTCGTACATGCATAGTCCCGGAATCAAAAATTGTCGAGATGTGAGCCATTCTGTCCCATGACAGTCATCCATCTGTTGGTACTACAGAAGACATTCACGTGGTTACTGCTCATTCTTAGACGCTCTTCAGTCCTCAAAGAATCTCAAACTCTTGTTGACAGACCTGGCCGTCCTCTGATTTGGTCGTAAGCATAGGATACACGCTAATCAAAAGCGTGCACGTAGTCGATGGATGTGACTGACACCAATGCTCTTAACGTCACCTTAGCAATATACACAAAGGATAGAGGTCAGGTGAGCTTGTGAGTCCAAGTCAATAAACCTCACGACCACTGCATTGCTCATTAAACGTTTGAGTTACGCACTTTCATACGAGACGTCGGAAATCAGATGCTTCCCAGCCGTGCATGAACTGCATCCGTTGTCTTTCCGTAAAAGCAACGTTGTCAAGTAGTAGAAATTTATCACTCCGAAAAGTGATAAACGTGACCTGACAATGTATCCCCGGTAAAGTGTACAACCTCACAAGTGTGTTGTCACCAACAATTCACACGCACACACAGAAAATAGAGCGAACCTGATAACTTGCTTTAGTGACCACTTGAGTATTTGGTAGAGCACTTGCCATCGAAAGGCAAATTTCCCGAGTTCGAGTCTCGGTCCGATCTACAGTTTTAATCTGCCAGTAAGTTTCGTATCAACGCACACTCCGTTGCAGAGTGAAAATCTCATTACGGAAGATTTTACCTTCTTGTGATTTCCAATAACCCTAAGATTTAAGTCTATAGATTCCGAATTATATCCTGATAACAATATTTCCATCCTCAGGATACCACAAACTCCCTTTTTCTAGGAGTAAAATTATCAGTTTCTCAAACTCCATATTTCCTGTGTGAGAACGTCGGTCTATTTGACAGAAGAAAATAAACTGATCTGAATTTCTTCGATTATCCCTCGACGTCTGTCCGTTCGGGCGATGAGATCGGCTACAATGTAACTGCGCACGTAATAACGTACCGATTTGAAAAGATCGGATGTGTTCGGCCGACGTCGGTCGTCCGTGGAATCCACTGGTATCGATACCACCATGACCGCAGCCTTAGGTGTTGGCAGATAACACGTTTGGAGACATCGTGATACAGGGTTGCGTCTCGAACGCAGTCACACCAGTCTCCCTCTGCCCGCGTTCCCTGTCCATTGCCCTAATCACTATTACCCTTTTTGTCTCTGCGGCGAATCCACCGGCCAGTGTTTTAGGTTGATGTACGTGGTAATTCTGACAAAATGTCTAGGTCGTTCCCATTAAACTGAATATACGACCGAGACGGCGCGACGCTTCTCTCAATTTGCTAATATGATCGCGGCTGTTCCTCCATTCCCACCGTCCCACTGCACTGCCTGAACACTTAATTAGAACAAAGCCACGAGAGCTCTGTCCGAGATAAATGGGCTATCGGGTTAATTAAATTTATGTGCCACATTGTGGCATCAGCGGGTGGAATTCTGCAGCCATCTGCGTCTGTCATTTTGACGTTGCCCTTGCTGATTGATTATTGCCTAGCTCTCTCTCTCTCTCTCTTTCTCTCTCTCTCTCTCTCTCTCTCTGCCACACACACACATACACACACACACACACCGGGGGGAATGGCATAGCTGCATTTAGACGTAGCAGGATGTGACCCTACGGCCTCCAAACACAAAATTACACTTGTCCCACTTCTGGAGCGTTCTCTCTTACGACAGTTCTCGACGCAAAGGGACAAAATTGAAACCTATTGCCGAAAAACTATCTGCGAAACTGTACTACCATATTCCCGTCAACAACTCTGAATACTATAGGATTCTGCAAGAGCGTCTGTCTTGTAGCGCCATAGATCAAAACATGATTACCTCCGGAAATTTCTGCTCTCTTCATTGAGTTAATTCAGTGCGAATTAGTACAGTTGCGCTTATTCAGCGCTCTTATAAATACATAACCATTTCAGTGCTCAACAAGTTGGCAGGGTAGACAGAAGCACATCTTTTAAACATTCCTTTCGAGCATGGAACAAGAACTTAGCAACACTTTGAAGTGGGTTTTCATATACAACAACGGCGTTACCCGATTCTCCTCATAATCTCACTTGGCTCAAATTTTCCAGAGGTTCCGAACAACTCCCGCACTTATGTTTCAACCTCTTTATTAGCGTTACGCTAATTGAACGAACAACTACACTAAATCCAAAGAGTACTGTTCACATCAGCTTCCAGTAAGGGGAACGGTTCCTGTGCTTTGCAGAACTTGAGAACCCTTTAACAGTGTTATCTCCTCCTTCGCAACCAGTACGGATTCCGATAAAACGTCGTTACGCGAAACATGCGCGTTTCAGATGTGATGTCCCGATATCCGAGCATCGAGACCAACAGGTGACGTCTGAAATGCTTTTGACTCAACAACATGTCCATACTTATTAGCGAATGTGCACTCATGTGAGTTATCAAACGAGGACTTGTGGGGGGAGAGGATGCAAACTTCACTCAACATTTATCACGCACAAAATTCTAACACTATGGATTCATAAGGATAAACTGATTCTCATTATACAGGGTGATTCAAAAAGAATACCACAACTTTAGGAATTTAAAACTCTGCAACGACAAAAGGCAGAGCTAAGCACTATCCGTCGGCGAATTAAGGGAGCTATAAAGTTTCATTTAGTTGTACATTTGTTCGCTTGAGGCGCTGCTGACTAGGCGTCAGCGTCAGTTGATGCTAAGATGGCGACCGCTCAACAGAAAGCTTTTTGTGTTATTGAGTACGGCAGAAGTGAATCGACGACAGTTGTTCAGCGTGCATTTCGAACGAAGTATGGTGTTAAACCTCCTGATAGGTGGTGTATTAAACGTTGGTATAAACAGTTTACAGAGAATGGGTGTTTGTGCAAAGGGAAAAGTTCTGGACGGCCGAGAACGAGTAATGAAAATGTAGCACGCATCCAGCAAGCATTTGTTCGCAGCCCAGGAAAATCGACTCGCAGAGCTAGCAGAGAGCTGCAAATTCCACAATCAACTATATGGAGAGTCCTACGAAATAGGTTAGTTATGAAACCTTATCGTTTGAAATTGGTTCAAGCACTGTCTGCAGCTGATAAGATTAAAAGAATCGATTTCTGTGATTTTATCCTTGCTCAAATGGAAACAGATGAATCTTTCGTTTCAAAGATTGTGTTTAGTGATGAAGCAACTTTCCACACTAACGGGAAAGACAACCGTCACAATGTCTGTATATGGGGCACTGAGAATCCGCGGGAAGAAACTCAGTATGAACGTGACTCGCCTAAGGTGAACGTTTTCTGTGCCATTTCAGCCAATAAAGTTTTTGGTCCCTTTTTCTTCGAAGGTGCTACTGTAACTGGACTACAGTATCTGGAGATGTTAGAGAATTGGCTGTTCCCTCAGCTCGAACAAGAAGCACAACAATTCATATTTCAGCAGGATGGAGCGCCACCACATTGGCACTTATCTGCCCGTGACAGAGCAATTCATCACTGGCCTCCAAGAAGCCCTGATCTTACCCCCTGCGATTTTTTCTTATGGGGGTATGTTAAGGATATGGTGTTTCGGCCACCTCTCCCAGCCACCATTGATGATTTGAAACGAGAAATAACAGCAGCTATACAAACTGTTACGCCTGATATGCTACAGAGAGTGTGGAACGAGTTGGAGTATCGGGTTGATATTGCTCGAGTGTCTGGAGGGGGCCATATTGAACATCTCTGAACTTGTTTTTGAGTGAAAAAAAACCTTTTTAGATACTCTTTGTAATGATGTATAACAGAAGGTTATATTATGTTTCTTTCATTAAATACACATTTTTAAAGTTGTGGTATTCTTTTTGAATCACCCTGTATTTATCATGATTATTCAGCGACGATTAGCTTGACCGAGGAACGCAACATGGACACTCACGCGCTCGCATGCATGAGATTTGTTGAAAGTGGCCATTGTACAGCTCCCGAATCCACCTGACAATCTTCAGGAACTCGCTGAAACTGCCATTGAGGAGCGGGACCTCATACCCCAAGATAAGCCTGATGGTCTCATCCAGAGCATCCTTAGCAGAATGGAAGAATTCATCTGTGTTGTGGGAGGACATTCTCCCCACTATAGACTGATGATCTTCATCATGAGAAAAAGATTTTTACGGTTTTTGTTTTCAATATGTACAATTAGGAGAGACCCTGCTTTGTTTTGTAATGATTTTTTGTAGCTAACTAACCGTCTCAAAGAAAGCAGGTGTTGACAGATGTGAAAATTACCGAACTATCAGTTTAATAAGTCACAGCTGCAAAATACTAACGCGAATTCTTTACAGACGAATGGAAAAACTGGTAGAAGCGGACCTTGGGGAAGATCAGTTTCGATTCCGTAGAAATGTTGGAACACGTGAGGCAATACTAACCTTACGACTTATCTTAGAAGAAAGATTAAGGAAAGGCAAACCTACGTTTCTAGCATTTGTAGACTTAGAGAAAGCTTTTGACAACGTTAACTGGAATACTCTCTTTCAAATTCTGAAGGTGGCAGGGGTAAAATACAGGGAGCGAAAGGCTATTTACAATTTGTACAGAAACCAGATGGCAGTTATAAGGGTCGAGGGGCATGAAAGGGAAGCAGTGGTTGGGAAAGGAGTGAGACAGGGTTGTAGCCTCTCCCCGATGTTATTCAATCTGTATATTGAGCAAGCAGTAAAGGAAACAAAAGAAAAATTCGGAGTAGGTATTAAAATTCATGGAGAAGAAGTAAAAACTTTGAGGTTCACCGATGACATTGTAATTCTGTCAGAGACAGCAAAGGACTTGGAAGAGCAGTTGAACGGAATGGACAGTGTCTTGAAAGGAGGATATAAGATGAACATCAACAAAAGCAAAACGAGGATAATGGAATGTAGTCAAGTTAAATCGGGTGATGCTGAGGGGATTAGATTAGGAAATGAGACACTTAAAGTAGTAAAGGAGTTTCGCTATTTAGGGAGCAAAATAACTGATGATGGTCGAAGTAGAGAGGATATAAAATGTAGACTGGCAATGGCAAGGAAATCGTTTCTGAAGAAGAGAAATTTGTTAACATCGAGTATAGATTTAAGTGTCAGGAAGTCGTTTCTGAAAGTATTTGTATGGAGTGTAGCCATGTATGGAAGTGAAACGTGGACGATAAATAGTTTGGACAAGAAGAGAATAGAAGCTTTCGAAATGTGGTGCTACAGAAGAATGCTGAGGATAAGGTGGGTAGATCACGTAACTAATGAGGAGGTATTGAATAGGATTGGGGAGAAGAGAAGTTTGTGGCACAACTTGACTAGAAGAAGGGATCGGTTGGTAGGACGTGTTTTGAGGCATCAAGGGATCACAAATTTAGCATTGGAGGGCAGCGTGGAGGGTAAAAATCGTAGAGGGAGACCAAGAGATGAATACACTAAGCAGATCCAGAAGGATGTAGGTTGCAGTAGGTACTGGGAGATGAAGAAGCTTGCACAGGATAGAGTAGCATGGAGAGCTTCATCAAACCAGTCTCAGGACTGAAGACCACCACAACAACAACAACAACAACTAACCGTTGTTTTCAGAAGGAATTACGTTTATTTCGTTAAGAATGTATTGTAAAAACCTCAGTGGGTGTACTATAAGAAGTCATTGTAGTAACCTCTATGATATTCCAAACTTTGAGGTGTGTATAAATCGGACAATGGTTGATTTCAGGACATTAGTGTTGTCCGACTTTTCGCCGTTGTGCCTCTTTTAGGACAGTAGAAGGTGTCGATTGCATCGAAAGCCAGTTGATTAAAATTATCCTGCAGATTGTGGATGATGTAGTTCAGACCAGAGATTGTTTTGTGTTGTTTTGGGTTTGTTTTCCAGAGTACGATTTGGGCCCATTTATTCAAGTTACCGTGAACATGAACTGGAGTATTTATTTCAACATTATCGGTTACGAATTGTTATCATTACTTCCGCATATACAAGAAGAGTACTCTGAGGACATTCCTGTTTTCCAAGGTGACAACACTTGTATTCACAGAGTATGCACATACGTTATTGGGTTGATGAAAATTTAGGCACCCTGGCGCACCTAAACTAAATCAACTCGATCTTTATCGCACAGAAGATGTTGGGATTATATAGAACGGCGCGTGAACCGTAGCATTCAACATCGCCGTAATCTGGTATCTCTGCGGGGTCTAATCATCAATAAAGAGATTGTCCTAGCGTTATCATTTTGGCGTCATTTTCGGATCAATTATAATTCCAAAATACTGCATTAGTTAAGCTGTCTGACGCTTCTGCCACCACGTGCATGCTTTTAATACTGCAAAGTAAATCACGTCACAGATAGCATCTCGTTGCTTTCCCTTAACCACAAATTTTTCTGCCTTTATTGCCATACTTCCTTTTGTTTGAGGTTACAAAACAGTATCAGAGCTGGGAGATTTACGTACACTGAACGCAGCTGTTCATAATTGGTTCCATTATGTCCGCAAAATTGATGTAATTAGCTTCATCGACCGAAATGTCAATATTTAATTCGTGGCCTATTGTTAGTGCATCATTTTTCCTCCAGTTTGGTTTTCACACGCTCTGGCCAGACGTAAAAAGCAATTTATTTGACCGGTGCGTGTCGTAATTGGTCTCATTGTTACCGACGATGTTTTTGTATTCAGCAGCGGGCCAGTTAGATTTAAACGACCGCTGCCGACTGCAGATGGATGTAGTCTCAGTTACGTGTCTGAACCCGTTTCCGTAACCAGAGCTGACTAACGCTCGCTATTGCGATGCCGTTCGCCGCGGGGATAACCAGTTCAAAGTGAGCTGAGTGGGTTAATGGTTAGGTAAGTGGACTGGGATTCAGGAGGAGCCGGTTCAGATCCCTGTCTGGGCACCGAAATTCAGTTTCCTGTGGTTTCGTTACACTGAGGTGACAGGAGCCGTGGGTTAGCGATGTACACACGTACAGATGGTGGAGTATCGCGTACACAAGGTGTAAAAGGGCAGTCATTGGCGGAGCTGTAATGTGTGCTCAAGAGGCTCTTGTGCGACGGTTTGCAACGTACGATGGGAATTAACATAGTTTGAATGTGAAATGGTAGTTGGAGGTAGACGCATGGGACATTAAATTTCGGAAATCTTTAGGGAATTCAGTATCCATAGTGTCAAGAGTGTGCCGAGAATAACGAAGTTTAGGCACTACGACTGACAATGCAATGGCCGACGGCCTTCGCTCAACAACCGAGAGCAGCGGCGTTGACGTAGAGTTGTCAGTGCTGACACACAACCACCACTGCCTGAAATAACAGTAGAAGTCAATGTGGGACGTACGACGAACGTATCCTTAGGACAGTACGGAGAAATCTAACTTTAATGGTCTACGGCAGCAGACGCCTGACGCAAGTGCTTTTCCTAACAGCACGACATCGCTTGCAACGACTGTCTTGGGCTAGTGACCATATCGACTGGCGTCTATGACCGTCAGATAAGTCCCGATTTCAGTTGGTAAGAGCTGATGGTAGGGTTCGAGTGTGGTGCGGTAACCGCGAAGCCATAGACCCACGTTGTTAACAAGGCACTGTGCAAGCTGATGGTGGCTCCATAATGGTGTGGGTCCTCTGGTCCAACTGAACCGATCGTTGACGGGAAACGATTATGTTCGCTTACTTGGAGTCAACTTGCAGCCATTCATGGTCCCGAACAACCATGTCATGTCATAATCGACAGGTCAGTTCCTGCACACCATCCTGCACCAATAACTCTTTCACAATTAGAGGCGGCCAAAAAGGCAGCATGGCACAGTATTTCTGCAGTGGACTTTCTACGACATGTTGGATCCGTGCCACGTCAAAATGCTGCGCTACACTGGGAAAAAGAAGTTCCGACACGATATGAGGAAGTATCCTATGACTTTTGTTGCCTCAGTGTATGTCGCTTATCTGGAAGGCCAATAAGGTTGCTTTGAGAAGAGGGCCTCGATTTCTTTCTCTGCACTTGTCCTACCACTTGTGGACTATGACTGATGGCTTTCTGGTGAAAGAAACTTAGGTCGGTGAGGGTTAATGACTCCTACCCTTTACCGACAACTCATCCCAGTCGATGGTCAGATTGAAAGCGAGCCTACTGCTCGTTTATGAGGGGAAAGGCTCAATCAATTAAAGTTTTGGGTTGATGAATGATTAAACCAGTTACGATTAAACTGAACCATTGTACGTTTATCTCCCTGATTAGCATTTCATTAAATTGAGATTAAAACTGTCATTCTAACACCGAATAAAATATTAATAAATTAAATCGTCAGTTCAGATGACTCTGAAGGCTCCAGAGTAAAAAGCTGGCTGGGTTGCACAAGTAATGTTAGGAACAAAATTTAGAAACCATTGATCGTTTATTTACGAATAAAGTCACACAATAACATCGATTACGAACAATAATGATCACTAAAGTAATGCTTGGTATTCTTTGTATAACACGGCATCTATTTCAAACAACTATATCTTAATACGTGAGAAGAGCCTCGGTTTGGAAAAAGGTGGGATTCGTCTCATCTATACGCACGCGCACATTCATCCCATCAGTACACACAGGAAAAGAAAGGAACACAAAGGTAAATTTAGGCAGCAGATTAAAAACGATGGGCCAGAGAAACGTTAGCTTTACAGATCAGCCGCGTCGTCGGTAAGTCACGTAGAACTTTTCCATCTTGGAGGTACGAAATGGCTCTGAGCACTATGGGACTTAACATCTGAGGTCATCAGTCCCCTAGAACTTAGAACTATTTAAACCTAACTAACCTAAGGACATCACACACATCCATGCCCGAGGCAGGATTCGAACCTGCGACCGTAGCGGTCGCGCGGTTCCAGACTGAAGCGCCGAGAACCACTCGGCCACTCGGGGAGGTACGAAGAAGACTAAAATACACTGCCGGAAAAAATTAGTATACCCTTTTAGAGATTTCCGATTCGCTGAAGATTTAGTGTTGCAACAACGCATATGGAGTACATGAAATGATTACATCTACAGATCAACAGCAAAAGCGGTTCTGATGTACCTGGTACCCACCCACGCTGAATCAGTCATGCAATACATGCGCTGATTCTGGCATCGAATCGATCGTACTGATGGCGAATACTGTGCTGGGTTACGTTATGGCACGCTGCTCGACCTGTTCACGCAGTTGTTGGCTGACAAGTCGCACGAATCACTTGTCGTCCCAGCACATCCCACACGTGCTCGATTGGAGACATATCCGGAGATCCTGCTGGCCAGGGAAGCTGCTGCACGTCTCGCAGAGCGCCTTGAGTTCCACCCGTAGTGAGTAGGCGAGCGTTATCCTGTTGGAACAAAACATCACCTTCCTGTTGCAAGAGCGGCACAAGGACGCGCCCAACAACCTTCTGCGAGTACTGGTTAGCGTTCCCACCAGAAACACCAAAGGCGAACAACAGTTGTAGCTTATCGCACGCCAGATCATGAGGCGTGTGGTAGGGCCGTGTGTCTTCGGCGAATGCGCTCTACGAGAAAGCGCTCACCAGGTCTACATCGTAGGCGCAATCGACCGTCACTTTACTGCAGTTAGAACTAGAGATGGGCAAAACTGTTCTTTCCAGAGATCGGATCAGAACTGTTCACTCCCTGAAATGAACTAGCTCTTTTTCATGACTCACCACTCATTCACAATAGAAAATTATTGGAAGGCACATTGCCCTTTAAACTTGGTTTATTCCAGTACTATACCTGTATTTTGATCTTATTTGATCCTATTTTGAAGTAACACAGATAATGAGTAAGAATTTTGTATTGTTTATTGAAATTTCCATGATATGACAAAGTTTTTGATTATTGAATTATTTTGCACTATCGTGGTTTTGGCTTTGTAACCATTATCATGGTCAAAGGTGAAATAGTCATAAAATATTGGTGTATCACATTTTGTGATACGTTTATCGGTTCACTCGTAATTAAAGCGTAAATTCGAGTGTCAATAATAAAAAATCCTATAGTAAGAGGAGTCGTCAGGAACCTAGTCTGATCAGATTAAACAAATAAAAATAAAATAAAAACAAATGATGTGTACATAACATAATTATGTAATATACATACGGGTATTACTACCAAGAACAATATCCAGTAGAGACGAACTCCGATGCAGAGGCGCTGAGTCAAGCAGGTCGAGCCGCGAGCTGTATTGCTGCGTGAGCTAAGACCGCAGAGCCCAGAGTGACACCTGAGTTGCTTTGCTCAACGCTCTGGCTAGAGTCGAGAACGGTGGGGTGAGCGTTGAGCGGTCGAGTTCAGAGAGTGGGGGAAGCGGTGAACGGCCACCAGTCACCCCCTCCGAGACAAATCGTCCGTTCTCTTGCGAGCAGGTTGTTGCAAGTAGTTATTATGTTCTCCGCTAGGAGGCTCTCTGTCCTGTTGCTCGCATCAACTGCCCAGAGGGCAGGACGTGCGACTGAAATGATCGCCGACGGAGTGCATTGCTAAGTTAGGTGCGCCAGACACTGCACGCGGCAGAGGAAGCACAGAGACGGCACGGCATATGTGAAACACAAAATCCAATGGGGCACTGCACAATGCAGGCAGCCAAGGCAGAAGCAGGGCAGAGGCCGGCGCTGGCTGTGTTGTGTGGCGTGCAGTGTGCTCTGACCAGCAGAGGCCCCGCTGATCTGCTCCGACTCTCTCTCTCTCTCTCTCTGCTGTGGGAAACGTTTGGGGCTACCGTTCTTTTTTTCTAAATCACTGATTGTTCACTCCTTTGAAAGATTCAACTCTATGAATCAGTTCCGGAGCGGATCCTCCATCTCTAGTTAGAACCCGCTTTCATCGCAGATGACCACGGCGCGCCATTCCATCTTCCAAGTGATCCTCTGACGGCACCAGTCGAGCCATGCACGTCGATACTGCGGCGTGAGTGGAACACGGGCTGGATATGTGCATGCCCACAGTCCGCAGCAGTACGTGTTGGCATCTATGGGCTCACAAGCCCTCTCATTTGTGCTGTGGTAGCTGTACGATCTGCCACTGCTGCCCTTAAAATACGACGATGCTGCCGGACGCCTGTGCTGCGCGGACGTCCAAAATCTCGACTACTGTGTGAGAATGTTCGCGTGACCATTGATACCAGCATCGTTGCACAGCTGAAATAGCACGTCCAACTAATGTGGCAGTTGGCCGAAAGGAACATCCCGCCACGCGTAACGCTACAATTTGACTCCTTTCAAGCTCGTTCAGTTGGCTGTAGGAAGCACGAGTGCGTCTCCGTGTCTACATCTACATAAACATCTACATTTATACTCCGCAAGCCACCCAACGGTGTGTGGCGGAGGGCACTTTATGTGCCACTGTCATTACCTCCCTTTTCTGTTCGAGTCGTGTATGGTTCGCGGGAAGAACGACTGCCGGAAAGCCTCCATGCGCGCTCGAATCTCTCTAATTTTACATTCGTGATCTCCTCTGAAGGTATAAGTAGGGGGAAGCAATATATTCGATACCTCGTCCAGAAACGCACCCTCTCGAAACCTGGACAGCAAGCTACACCGCGATGCAGAGCGCCTCTCTTGCAGAGTCTGCCACTTGAGTTTGCTAAACATCTCCGTAACGCTATCACGCTTACCAAATAACCCTGTCACGAAACGCGCCGCTCTTCTTTGGATCTTCTCTTTCTCCTCCGTCAACCCGATCTGGTTCGGATCCCACACTGATGAGCAATACTCAAGTATAGGTCGAACGAGTGTTTTGTAAGCCATCTCCTTTGTTGATGGACTACATTTTCTAAGGACTCTCCCAATGAATCTCAACCTGGTACCCGCCTTACCAACAATTAATTTTATATGATCATTCCACTTCAAATCGTTCCGCACGCATACTCCCAGATATTTTACAGAAGTAACTGCTACCAGTGTTTGTTCTGCTATCATATTATCACACAATAAAGGATCCTTCTTTCTACGTATTCGCAAAACATTATATTTGTCTATGTTAAGGGTCAGTTGCCACTCCCTGCACCAAGTGCCTATCCGCTGCAGATCTTCCTGCATTTCGCTACAATTTTCTAATGCTGCAACTTCTCTGTATACTACATCATCATCCGCCAAAAGCTGCATGGAACTCCCGACACTATCTACTAGGTCATTTATATATATTGTGAAAAGCAATGGTCCCATAACAATCCCCTGTGGCACGCCAGAGGTTACTTTAACGTCTGTAGACGTCTCTCCATTGAGAACAACATGCTGTGTTCTGTTCGCTAAAAACTCTTCAATCCAGTCACACAGCTTGTCTGATATTCCGTAGGCTCTTACTTTGTTTATCAAGCGACAGTGCGTAACTGTATCATGTCATGGTTGCCTTTTTGCTTTACACGTTTGCGCCACATTGAGCCTCTGGCTGAGAGCATTCCCTGTCAAAGGTTACGCACAGATGGCGCTCTGGCAGCTATGACACTATGCTGTCTGTTATCGGACGTTGATGAAACCTGAATCAGTGCATGTACTATTCCCCAGGTGGCACATGTCGTCATCGGATCAAAATCGGCGTCGTCTTTCCAGGTGTACTAATTTTTTCCGGAAGTTTATTTACAATGAAAGCAGATTTCCATACGACTAGAAATTTAAGTTCAACAAGCTCGAATGAATAACAACGTTGAGCTGAAGGCTCTCTACGTGCCGGAAAGGCACGCGGTCTAATTTGGACAACCAACACAATAAAATACCGAAGTTATTCGAACAAAGTAAAATCATACACACGGGTTTGCAGGAATAGCTGGCGCAGATTTCTCGTATTTCTGATTCGGGGCAATTTTCCTACATCCATCCTGACACACTGGCGAATAGGGACCCTCGAGGATAGCGGAGGGTTGTTTAAAAACTCGCATGCAATCAGCGAGAGGAATCTCGCGTGAGTCCCAAAGTGGTGCCAGAACCCCAGCCAGCACAATGACTGAGCGCAGTTTGATTTATCGTGGCTTTTCCTGTCTGGTTTGAGAATATCGGAGATTAAACAAATAATAATAAGTAACGGTAAGAGTATGTGATCAGTTTATACGTACAAACACTGCGCGTTTGACAATGGCTTTTGGCGTAAGGTCCTTTCATTGTAAGTTTGACCGTGAGTAATTTTTCTGAAATTATTTCTTTATCGGTCTTCGTAGTTTGAATAATTCCAAAGCTTTTGTGGTTTTTTTCCTGCTGTAAGTTCAATTCGGAAAATTTTGAGTCAAGTTGGGACACTTGGCCGCTCAGTCTCGTGTTAATTTCGTCTACTCTTTCACACAAAGTATCGTTACAAGTTTTTAGTGCTCTTAATTCAGCCTTAATCTCGTCATCTCGCGTTTTTAAAACTGTCGTGTGTTCGTCAATGTCTTTTTTGTTTTCGGTTATCATATTTTTGTTTTCAGTCATCTGATTATGTATTGATAACATTCGTGCGTCGGTGTCTTCCTTGTTTTTAGTGATCTGATTTTCTATTGATGCCATGTGATTTTTTTTTCAGTCATGTGCTTGATAATAGCGTCAAACATACTGGCAATATTTATCAACTGAAACTCCTCTGTCCCCGCCACGTCGTTTGACATTACGTCGCGGACAAGACTGGACTGTGAGCTGGATTTAGCTATTTGACTAGTAGTCGGCCTATTTATGAAATTTCCGTCACTAGGCATGTTACCTGCTGATTGATCGTTACTATTGTAGTCGTCACTGTTTCGTTCAGTGTCCAAGTTGGATTCGGATTGTGTCTGTTGTCTGTCGTGTTCCATTTTTGCTAATTGTTTACGTGTTACCACCATGCTACACGTAATGTATATTGTAACAAAAATTATTGCAAGAGAATGAATCCATGAAATTAATTCCGTATAGCAACAATGCTGACTTAACTGAACAAGAATTGCAATTAATGGTGAAAAATTGACATTCGTGGCTGCTTGCCATTTTACGTTGCACAAGACACAATTCGGCCATTTTGTGGAATGGTATGACTATTGTTGTAAGAAACTGTATGATAAAAATAATTTGGAATACGCGATCTTGCACAAAAATGACTGCTACGGTTACGGAAAATTTTGACAAAGCTAGAAAGCAAGATACAGTTACTGAAAGCGCTTGGACTAGCGTGCTAATGTAAAAACGCGACGTCTTACCTTCGATCCAAGTATGCAATGTAGATTCCAAGTTTCATGAACAATTTCAATAGTTCTTCTTTTTGTTTGGTCTTTACAAACATTCAATGGCAGTGGCTCGTCAGATACGATTCCATTATCCATGCAACAAAGAAAAACCATGTACCAAATACAATAAAAGGTCCAGACACGAAGTCGCCAGTTTGGTTTATCGTGGCATTTCCTGTCTTGTTTGAGAAAATCAAAGAACAAACAAATAACAACAAGGGATGATAGTAGTATGTGATCAGTTTATACAATCTTTGCGCGCTTGACAATGGCTTTTTGCGTAAGGTCCGTTCATTGTAAGTTTGACCGTGACAGAGTTTTCTGAAAATATTTCTTTATCGGACTTTGTACATTGAATAATTCCATAGGTTTGGTTCGTGCTGGACCTTTGATATAATTTGTAAGACGGAACTTTTAGCCTTGCCAAGACTTTAATTGGAACAATAGCTTGCCACATAAATGAAACACAAGATTAAATAATATCACTGTATCCACAAAATATCATACTAAATTAAATCACATAGACATATTAATTCTGCCGCTGTGTGCAACTATGACTACGCCCAGTGAGACTGCACCTCATAGAATAACGGTGGTGTGCCAAATAATTATCTGCAGCGATGACAGATATGCGTCCGTTCAGTACGTCTTCCAGAACACAAAAGGTGCCGTCTTCTCGGCAAGACAACTGAACTGCGTAATTATTCTAATGTTTCAGCGTTTGCACGCCACAATCGACACAGCCGATTATACTAATTAATATCTTAAGTAATTCTTTATTTATATTCTCAATTTATATCTACGTTTTTGCTATATATCCACGCCCATCCTGCAAATGTGCCTTTAAAGTAAGGAGTTCTACATCTACATCTACATGGATACTCTGCAAATCACATTTAAGTGCCTGGCAGAGGATTCATCGAACCACCTTCACAATTCTGTATTATTCCAATCTCGTATAGCGCGCGGAAAGGACGAACACCTACATCTTTCCGTACGAGCTCTGATTTATTTTATCGTGGTGATCGTTCCTCCCTATGCAGTGCGGTGTCAACAAAATATTTTCGCATTCGGAGGAGAAAGTTGGTGATTGGAATTTCGTGAGAAGATCCCGTCGCAACGAAAAACTCCTTTCTTTTAATGATGTCCAGCCGAAATCCTGTATCATTTCAGTGACACTCTCTCCCATATTTCGCGATAATACAAAACGTGCTGCCCTTCTTTGAACTTTTTCGATGTACTCCGTCAGTCCTATCTGGTAAGGATCACACACTGCGCAGCAGTATTCTAAAAGAGGACGGAGAAGCGTAGTGTAGGCAGTCTCCTTAGTAGGTCTGTTACATTTTCTAAGTGTCCTGCCAATAAAACGCAGTCTTTGGTTAGCCTTCCCCACAACGTTTTCTGTGTGTTCCTTCCAATTTAAGTTGTTCGCAATTGTTATACCTAGGTATTTAGTTGAATTTACGGCTTTTAGATTAGACTGATTTATCGTGTAACCGAAGTTTAACGAGTTCCTTTTAGCACTCATGTGGATGACCTCACATTTTTCGTTATTTAGGGTCAACTGTCACTTTTCGCACCATTCCGATATTTCTTCTAAATCGTTTTGCAGTTTGTTTTGATCTTCTGATGACTTTACTAGCCGACAGCTTCATCTGGAAACAACCGAAGACGGCTGCTCAGATTGTCTCCCAAATCGTTTATATAGATAAGGAACAGCAAAGGGCCTATAACACTTCCTTGGGGAACGCAAGAGATCACTCCTGTTTTACTCGATGACTTTCCGTCAATTACTACGAACTGTGACCTCTCTGACAGGAAATTACAAATCCAGTCACATAACTGAGACGATATTCCACAAGCACGCAATTTCAGTACGAGCCGCTTGTGTGGTACAGTGTCAAAAGCCTTCCGGAAATCCAGAAATACGGAATCGATCCGAAATCCTTTGGGTACGGATCTTTCGTCTAGCGGACGGTTGTATATGATTGTTAAGTATGGAGCTAATGCATCATCAAACTCCGAAAGGAACCTAATTGGTATACAGTCTGGACCAGAAGACTTGCTTTTATTAAGTGATTTAAGTTGCTTCATTACTCCCAGGATATTTACTTCTACGTTACTCATGTTGGCAGCTGTTCTCGATTTGAATTCTGGAATATTTACTTCGTCTTCTTCTGTGAAGGCGTTTCGGGAGGCTGTGTTTAGTAACTCTGCTTTTGTAGCACTGTCTTCGATAGTATCTCCATTGCTATCGCGCAGAGAAGGCATTGATTTGTCTTGCCTCTAACATACTTCACATACGACCAGAATCTCTTTGGATTTTCTGCCATGTTTCGAGACAAAGTTTCATTGTGGAAACTGTTATAGGCATCTCGCATTGAAGTCCGCGCTAAATTGCAAGCTTAAAAAAGTAATGGTTACAGTGGTCGGGTAGTTCCTCATAATGCGTACTTTTGTGTAGCCAATGCTAAGAGACACTCGAGGTGGCGTAAAGAGCGATGCCATTGGACAGTGGATGACGGGAAACGAGTGACGTGGAGTGATGACTCACGCTATGCCCTGTGGTAATCCGATGGAAGGTTCCTTGTTTGGTGAATGCCTGCCATCAAGTGTAGTACCAGCAGTGAAGTAGGGCGGAGGTGGCGTTACGGCGTGTGGGATGTTTTTCATGGTTAGAGTGTGGTCCTCTTATTTTGCCGAAGAAAACACTAATTGCGGAAGAACATGAACACAAAAAAAATTTCAAAATGTTCAAATGTGAGTGAAATCTTATGGGACGCAGCTGCTAAGGTAATTAGTCCCTAAGCTTACACGCTACTAACCTAAATTATCCTAAGGACAAACACACACACCCATGCCCGAGGGAGGACACGAACCTCCGCCGGTACCAGCCGCACAGTCCAAGACTGCAGCGCCGTCCGCGCTAATCCCGCGCGGCAATATGAACACATTTTACAACCATTGTTTATTATGTGCAGTAGAGGAACTGTTCGGAGACTACGAATGTTTGCATGAGCATGGCAATGCTCATATAACAGCATCAGTGAGGCAATTGTTTCCTTCCCTGAAATGAACTGGAATGACCAGAGTTCTGACCTGAACCGCATGGAACACTTTTATAATGAGTTAGATCGTCGACTTCGGCCCAGACCTCAGCGTCCAACATAACCGCCTCCTCTGCTTTGCGCTCTTGAGGAAGAATGGGCTGGCGTTACTTGACATTCAGACACCTCGTTGTAAGTGTCCCCAGCATAGTTCAAGCTGTCATAAAGGCGAGGGGTGAACTCACCCAGTAATAATGTCCACTAATAGGTGTGCGGATATTTTTGATCAGATAGTATAGATGTAGAGGGTATTGAAACGTCTTTGCATGAAAACTTATTCAGCGATAATATCCTATGGACTGTATACATTATACTGGCTGTACGTGAGACCATTGCTTCATGGTGGTCAGTTTCCCTTTCCGACTCACGTGCTTCTCCGCAGCAAGTGCCTCGCCGCCGGTGCGTCAGCGGACTGCGCCGCATTTCTCTCTCCAGTGCGCCTTATGAAGCCCGCTACCCAAGACTTCCCCCGCTCTCGCCTCGCAGCGCTGGGGGGCCTTAATGAAAAAAGCGTCACGTGACGTGGGCCGCTTACCTCCAGCCGCATCACTTCGCTCGCTTAGCGACACGTGCGCCCTTTCTCTTTAGCTGAGACGCCCGGGGGGGAAATAAAAGAAAGGAAGGAAAGAAGAAAGCGAGAAAGGGAGAAGGAGCCGACAGGCGCGTGTGAGTGGGGTGAGACGCCGGCCGGGGGCCACTTCAACAGGTAGTCGTCCGGGCGACGCCTTAGCGTTGAACGATACGGCCGCCGCTACGGGCTCTTTCTGCAGCCTCCGAGTGCAGATACATGTAACTGTAGACTGTGGTCCCTACGGCAGTCACAGCTGTCAAACCACGTCAGAGTCGCATGAAGGGTGCAGTAAGGCCTAGTGCCCTTGATTATTTTAATAACTGACCGATTTACTGGTTAAAAGCTTTTCAAAAGCCAAGATCGCACAATTTTTTTTTTATTCAGGACATCCGGTTTCAACAGTCTTAGCAGTCATTTTCAGGTCTCAAACATGTTGAGAGGCACCCACATGCCATGCTGATACTGTGGCATCAAGCAGTCAGGCCTGCAAGATGAGTGGTCTGCCAAGCGAGTGGATTCATTCTTAATTTATCGAGTAACATGAACTCTCGTATCTTACTATTTAGTTACAAATTATCCTCCTGTATGGATAATACGCAACGGAAACACGCATCTGACTATCAGTAATTTACAGAACTCTGACTGTACACTACGCACTGGCAATACCACATTTTCTTTTTGTCTTTTATTTAACGGCTTTTGTCAACACGTGGCCACCGCACTGAATATGAATGGCGCACACATTATAAATTCGGGACATTATGACAACATACAATTCAATGGAAAAGACCACCAATCTTTTTCTTTTCACTATCTTATTTATTCCGATAAATTCTCTAACCTAAACACACAAATTCTATAACCTACAACAATATCACATGAGAAATTCCGCCCAGTGGGCATGGCTTTACATTAGTGAATCTCTATATTATGGTCTCGTAATTATTTAACGCTACAGTGCACTTTCTGGATAGGATGGTGGATCTTTTATTATACCTCACACTTCGACTCTCACAATCATCATCACGAAACTTTCCTCCAGACCGAGCGGTACCGAAGGAACAAGCATAACCCACTAATCTTTTGAAACTACCTTGCTACTCTCCCATGCAAACCACACATACCCAAATTACATGACACACATCACACTGCAATAAGAAATATAAAACACTAAATAGTCACAACACTATCACTTTCAGCTTTCCCACTTCAATTAATATTTATCCCAGTTTCACACGACACTGCCCCACTTTGTAATTCTACTTTCCTACTATGAACTCAGGAGATATATGCACGTCTTCCTGTGCAATGCAAGCCAAGTGGCGTTGCTGGATAGACGCCCGACTCACCTTGATTCTCTCCCAGAGTTTAAATCTAGCGTCACACGGAATTATATCACGCAAGGTAATATTAAGAATGTATTCATCACACACGCGAGTCCTCAACTGATACCATGGACGAGTACTTCTCTTTATCCTTTGTCTCATACACAGATTGAGACTCACACAGTACTCACCACGTGGAAGTACTCGTCTCTATTTCAAGTCCTGCACACGCCATTTCTTAAATATTTCAGCTTATGGTACACACACTATTTCTTAAATGTTTCAACTTATTGTACACACGCTAGTAATTCAGCTTAGCTTAAGCACACGGAAGTATTTCAACTTATTGCTACACGTGGTTTCATTGTGACCGTTGGTCACTTCCGATGATTACTACAATCCCATTAATATTACCTGCCTGACATTTAATTCTCCCCACAAAAGTTCCTGAGATAGAGAAATTATTATTTCAAACTACTCTTAAATATTCCACATGCATACCATGTCTCCACTCTTTCGTCATTACGGAGCACAACTAAAACAGGTCTTAACAGCACAAGATCCAGCGGCAGAGTGCTGAAACATGGCCGTATTCAGGTTCTCTCGCACCTCTGTCGAAGTGGGAGAAGCACCTTGCTAGCTTATTGGTCAGCCACATTTCAGGCGCTCAAAGCTCAGCTAAATTCCATCTCTTTGGTCCCACCAAAGGTGGCCAAAGGATCGACTCAAAGATGATCATACACTCCTGGAAATGGAAAAAAGAACACATTGACACCGGTGTGTCAGACCCACCATACTTGCTCCGGACACTGCGAGAGGGCTGTACAAGCAATGATCACACGCACGGCACAGCGGACACACCAGGACCCGCGGTGTTGGCCGTCGAATGGCGCTAGCTGCGCAGCATTTGTGCACCGCCGCCGTCAGTGTCAGCCAGTTTACCGTGGCATACGGAGCTCCATCGCAGTCTTTAACACTGGTAGCATGCCGCGACAGCGTGGACGTGAACCGTATGTGCAGTTGACGGACTTTGAGCGAGGGCGTATAGTGGGCATGCGGGAGGCCGGGTGGACGTACCGCCGAATTGCTCAACACGTGGGGCGTGAGGTCTCCACAGTACATCGATGTTGTCCCAGTGGTCGGCGGAAGGTGCACGTGCCCGTCGACCTGGGACCGGACCGCAGCGACGCACGGATGCACGCCAAGACCGTAGGATCCTACGCAGTGCCGTAGGGGACCGCACCGCCACTTCCCAGCAAATTAGGGACACTGTTGCTCCTGGGGTATCGGCGAGGACCATTCGCAACCGTCTCCATGCAGCTGGGCTACGGTCCCGCACACCGTTAGGCCGTCTTCCGCTCACGCCCCAACATCGTGCAGCCCGCCTCCAGTGGTGTCGCGACAGGCGTGAATGGAGGGACGAATGGAGACGTGTCGTCTTCAGCGATGAGAGTCGCTTCTGCCTTGGTGCCAATGATGGTCGTATGCGTGTTTGGCGCCGTGCAGGTGAGCGCCACAATCAGGACTGCATACGACCGAGGCACACAGGGCCAACACCCGGCATCATGGTGTGGGGAGTGATCTCCTACACTGGCCGTAACCACTGGTGATCGTCGAGGGGACACTGAATAGTGCACGGTACATCCAAACCGTCATCGAACCCATCGTTCTACCATTCCTAGACCGGCAAGGGAACTTGCTGTTCCAACAGGACAATGCACGTCCGCATGTATCCCGTGCCACCCAACGTGCTCTAGAAGGTGTAAGTCAACTACCCTGGCCAGCAAGATCTCCGGATCTGTCCCCCATTGAGCATGTTTGGGACTGGATGAAGCGTCGTCTCACGCGGTCTGCACGTCCAGCACGAACGCTGGTCCAACTGAGGCGCCAGGTGGAAATGGCATGGCAAGCCGTTCCACAGGACTACATCCAGCATCTCTACGATCGTCTCCATGGGAGAATAGCAGCCTGCATTGCTGCGAAAGGTGGATATACGCTGTACTAGTGCCGACATTGTGCATGCTCTGTTGCCTGTGTCTATGTGCCTGTGGTTCTGTCAGAGTGATCATGTGATGTATCTGACCCCAGGAATGTGTCAATAAAGTTTCCCCTTCCTGGGACAATGAATTCACGGTGTTCTTATTTCAATTTCCAGGAGTGTATATTCACATTCACTATCTGCGGTTAGCAGACGACCATACATTCATTCATTTCACAGATCTCACCAAACTGGATGTAGGGATTTATTTTGTGGGAGTGCACATGTGATCAATTAAATAAATAAATTGCCATTCTTTCCCACACTGGTATCCGGCTTCGCTGTATTAATTGAAATTGAGTTAGTTTTACAAAAAAAATGTGTTGTTCTGACAAAAATAATGAAGTATGTTGTACCTATTTTCAATGTCGGCCGGTACTGTACCCTTTCAATGTTACATGATACAAATACGGTACACAATAGCACATCTGGTTCTGAGCACTATGGGACTTAACATCTGTGGTCATCAGTCCCCTAGAACTTAGAACTACTTAAACCCAACCAACCTGAGGACATCACACACATCCATGCCCGAAGCAGGATTCGAACCTGCGACCGTAGCGGTCGCGCGGTTCCGGACTGAGCGCCTAGAAATAGCACATGTGTTCACATATGTTCTGTCGAGCATATTGTAAAGGGACACCCTCCTCTAGAATTACTTTTCCTCAACAAAATTAGTCGATAACAGAACTAATTTTAGAAATCTGGACAGGCCAATATTATCTCAACTTTTAGTCTGAAAAATTTCATGTACTTTTATACACAATATGTTATATTTCAAGCTAACAACTATGAAATTGAATTTCTTTATTTTCGCTATTACAGACGATACGCCGGTCGGTGTGGCCGAGCGGTTCTAGGCGCTCCAGTCCGGAACCACCCTGCTGCTACGGTCGCAGGTTCGAATCCTGCCTCGGGCATGGATGTGTGTGATGTCCTTAAGTTAGTTAGGTTTAAGTAGTTCTAAGTCTAGGGGACTGATGACCTCAGATGTTAAGTGCCATAGTGCTTAGAGCCATTTGAACCATTTGATTTACGCACACTGGACAACACATTAGTCACCAACAGAAGACATCACGACAATCTGGTATAACACCGCAGCTGCCCTATACACTGTCTGATCAAAGTTCTCCGGATACTTATCACTGCACTTTAATATGGAGTGCGTCCACTCTTCGCCTTTATGACGTCTTGAACTGTGACGGGGACACTTGAATATTTGTAGAGGAACGGCAGCCCATTCTTACCGAAGATACGAAACCAGAGAAAGTACTCATGTTGGCCGCTGGTGCTTGGAGCGAAGTCCTCCGCACTTCACTGTTAGCACCACACAAGATGGCCGACAACGTTCTCCAGGCATTCGCCAAACCCAAACACTTCTACTGGACTGTCGCAGGGCATAGATTGACTTTTTGCTCCAAATTACTCGCTTCCGGTCATGTACTATCCAGTGGCATCGTTCTTTACACCACCTCAAGCGTCACTTAGCATAGACAACAGAAATGTGTGACTTGTGAGGAGCTGTTCGAACACTGTACCCCAGTCATTGTAACTCACAACGCACAGTCACTGTGCTAGCTATACTACTTGTAACGCTTTGGAACTCGCGACTGATTCTTTCTGCTGATTTCAGGCTATTTTTTACAACCATCGTCCGTAGTGCTCGACAGTCCCTGTCCGTCACTACAGGAAGTCAACCTGATCTTGTTTTAACTGCGGTTGTCCCTTCGCATTTCCACTTCACAGTCACATCAACAACAGTCGACTTGGGCAGCTTTAGAAGGTTAGAAAAAAAAGAAAAAGTTCCCTGATAGATTTGTTACTCAGGTGACATCCGATGATGAGTCCACATTCGAAGTCGCTGAGTCTCCCTGACCGGCCCATTTTACTGTTATTGCTTCTCCACCGACAACACAGTACTCCCCGCCTCCTTTCATACTAGCAGGTCCGACACTAGTGACATCTAGTGGTCAGTTCCGTACTATGTAGTGTGTCCGGACACTTTTGGTCAAGTAGTGCATAATGGCCTCCATTCGGCGAGAAGGAGAGTCCACAACTTCCTTCACGAATGCCATATCCAGCTGAAGCCTCTCACTGATGATTAGATCTCGTACAGATACCAAATTGTTGGCATGTTGGTGCTGTAGTATTAAGATCGGTTGATTTAGCAGGCCACTCAACGAGACTGTTGGAGTAAAATGGAAATGAGCGTTTGGCGTCATTGGCCGGGAGGCCCCTTACGGGGCAGGTCCGGGCGCCTTGGTGCAGGTCTTATTACATTCGACGCCGCTCTGGGCGATCTGCGCGCCGCATGGGGATCAAATGATGACGAAGATAACACAACAATGAGTTCCTGAGCGTAGAAAATACTCGACCCCGACGGGAATCGTACCCGGGCCCCTTAGGACGGCAGTCCATAACTCTGACTCTCTTTTTTTTTTATTTAATCTCAGTTTGTTCGTAATTGGTTATTGTGTATGTTCGGGGTGGACGTCCCATGACACATGTTGAAGTTCATCGTTGATCCCTTCACTCTTTTTTTATTACAAAGGGCAACTAACCCTCTGACCGAACACGCTGAGCTACCGTGCCGGCGACTATTCAGATATCGGGGTGGACACTGTTGGAGTGTTCGTCAAACAAGTAACGTATGCGTGCAATCTATTCACGGGGTTTTTGTCATCTCATCGTGAAGATGTCGAGGAAAGGGTAACCATTCGGTCAACGAGAATCTTGAAACAAACATCCTCTTTCATGTTCACGGTAGCCTGAAGGAGTGGGCCCAAGTCATGCTATGCCCGCAAAATATCAAAGGACCTGACACGTCTGCTCACGCAGTATTACTAAAATAAATGATAATTTGGCTTTAAATACAAATTGAAATTAATCACCGGAAAGAAAACTGTTAAACTTAACTGGGGCAGACGGTCATTGTTGATGGTGGATCTTTTTAGTCGCCAAATTGACTTCTAAAAGAATGCTATAAAAATTAGAAAAGATTACACCTTTCAATACCACCGTTAGTTTTGCGGGGCTTGTATCTGTCATTTATGGGCGAAACAGGATCATAGCTTGGAGACTGTGGCCATATCATTTACGATTCCGCGCTTGCATTCAAGTTTGCAAAACACTTCGTGATGATCGGCAATGAGTCTCAGGAACGCTGTAGCAAGTTGCAAATGAGTAAATGGCAGAATACTAATTGCGTTCGGCCACTGCGTCTCCACGTCACGTTCCGTAAAGCTCGTATTGGTTGTTGGCTGTAACGACAAAGCGCTAAAACATTTCATGTAGCATATATCTATTAGGTGAATTGTAAAAACAAGTACTCATGAAACTTAACTAATTTACATTATTTTAATTTCAAATGGTTCTGAAGCTGATACATGACACTTATGCCACATTTTTCTACACAACATCTACATCTACATTTATACTCCGCAAGCCACCCAACGGTGTGTGGCGGAGGGCACTTTACGTGCCACTGTCATTACCTCCCTTTCCTGTTCCAGTCGCGTATGGTTCGCGGGAAGAACGACTGTCTGAAAGCCTCCGTGCGCGCTCTAATCTCTCTAATTTTACATTCGTGATCTCCTCGGGAGGTATAAGTAGGGGGAAGCAAAATATTCGATACCTCATCCAGAAACGCACCCTCTCGAAACCTGGCGAGCAAGCTACACCGCGGTGCAGAGCGCCTCTCTTGCAGAGTCTGCCACTTGAGTTTATTAAACATCTCCGTAACGCTATCACGGTTACCAAATAACCCTGTGATGAAACGCGCCGCTCTTCTTTGGATCTTCTCTATCTCCTCCGTCAACCCGATCTGGTACGGATCCCACACTGATGAGCAATACTCAAGTATAGGTCGAACGAGTGTTTTGTAAGCCACCTCCTTTGTTGATGGACTACATTTTCTAAGCACTCTCCCAATGAATCTCAACCTGGTACCCGCCTTACCAACAATTAATTTTATATGATCATTCCACTTCAAATCGTTCCGCACGCATACTCCCAGATATTTTACAGAAGTAACTGCTACCAGTGTTTGTTCCGCTATCATATAATCATACAATAAAGGATCCTTCTTTCTTTGTATTCGCAATACATTACATTTGTCTATGTTAAGGGACAGTTGCCACTCCCTGCACCAAGTGCCTATCCGCTGCAGATCTTCCTGCATTTCGCTACAATTTTCTAATGCTGCAACTTCTCTGTATACTACAGCATCATCCGCGAAAAGCCGCATGGAACTTCCGACACTATCTACTAGGTCATTTATATATATTGTGAAAAGCAATGGTCCCATAACACTCCCCTGTGGTACGCCAGAGGTTACTTTAACGTCTGTAGACGTCTCTCCATTGATAACAACATGCTGTGTTCTGTTTGCTAAAAACTCTTCAATCCAGCCACACAGCTGGTCTGATATTCCGTAGGCTCTTACTGTGTTTATCAGGCGACAGTGCGGAACTGTATCGAACGCCTTCCGGAAGTCAAGAAAAATAGCATCTACCTGGGAGCCTGTATCTAATATTTTCTGGGTCTCATGAACAAATAACGCGAGTTGGGTCTCACACGATCGCTGTTTCCGGAATCCATGTTGATTCCTACATAGTAGATTCTGGGTTTCCAAAAACGACATGATACTCGAGCAAAAAACATGTTCTAAAATTCTACAACAGATGGACGTCAGAGATATAGGTCTATAGTTTTGCGCATCTGCTCGACGACCCTTCTTGAAGACTGGGACTACCTGTGCTCTTTTCCAATCATTTGGAACCCTCCGTTCCTCTAGAGACTTGCGGTACAGGGCTGTTAGAAGGGGGGCAAAAGGAAGGTTAATTAATGATATGCAAGGAACGCAGCTAATGTGCGTCCTATCGGCATAAAGGCTAACAGACAAGAGAGAGACATCCGACCATGAATGCTCTTCACTTACTTTCTAAAACAAAACAAAAAATCCTGTTACAATCGATAGCAGTCAGTCTGTAGACGACTGCCGCAGTACCTCTAAAATATTATTTATGTATTAATAAATGCATTTCACAAAACTGATTTACGTAAATTATTTAGAATTGGAGTTATTTACAGTAAATAAGTAGATAAGTGCACTTTTTAATACTTTACGTCGTTTTTGCAACGTTAAATTTACATGAAATTGCGTGCGTCTGTCGATATAATGCTTCAGACCGCTTCTACCTTTGAATACACCGTCCGCATACTGTGGGTTATGCGCCTCTTTGTCCCATCACAGCCGCCGAGGTCTTGCATCATTTGAAAACCTCCCGCAGATACAGAGCGTGATGGATGGGCAATCACTAACAGTAGCAATATCTGTAGGATATGTTATAAAAACAACCACAACCTACCACTAATACCTGTTTTTATTACATACTTTGTAATACAACCACGGAAGCCTCACAGTGTCAGTTACTGACAAAACAGCTTAATTTCTGTAGGGTTTGACACTAAGAGCAATTGACAAAGCGTTGACTTTCTTCTCGCGTCCCTGTTTGGTAAGGACTGTAAATGCAATGTGTTGGGCTTACTTTGTTTTTTAGTAGCATTGATGCCCAAGTCTCGCCACAATACAGTGGGTGCTTATCACACATTCTTGATAGACGAGTATTTTTGCTTTTCCTCTACTCTTGCGGAGCTTCTCGAATGGGAAGATTATTACCATCATGTCCTGTAGCTATGTTTACAACTCGCGTCTCACGCAACCGACGGCGGTGCTTATTTGTCGCGGAGTTTGAGCACGTTAATTGTAAAAGTACGTGTCAGTATACTTGTGGTATAACATAAACCAAGTTTTGTCTCGTGGTACTCCGTTCAAAACCAAGTAGGATATTGTAACATTTCAAAATCAACCGAATAAAGGAAATTGTGAACCAGACTAAACGAATTAACAGAAATGCAAAAATTGTCGCTGCCTTCTTGTCTTCGACTGAGGAAGATTTCTTTTTCAGATGTTTCATCAATATAGTTCATCAAAATTGTCTTATGTTGTTATCGTAAATTACATCCACATTTATTCATCTTTCTCGTTTTTGCAGTAAATCGTCGTTTACGTTTTGTAACTATTAGCTGGTCGCTGTGGCCGAGCGGTTCTAGTCGCTTGAGTCCGGAATCTCGCTGCTGCTACGGTCGCAGGTTCGAATCCTGCCTCGGGCATGGTTGTGTCTGATGTCCTTAGTTAGGTTTAAGTAGTTCTAAGTTCCAGGGGACTGATGACCACAGACGGTAAGTGCTTAGAGCAATTTGATTTTTTTTTGTAACTGTTACTAATTCGAGCACAAATACTCAAAGAACATTAAAATAACAAAACACTCTTATTAAAAAAAGATTTTACTGAATCATGAATAGTAGCATTCATCGCTTCAATATCTTCGTCATTCAACGAGTTTGGCGTCTGGGGACGAACAAAAATCCCAGCTTTCTGCACTGATTCTCAATGCTAATTTAAAGCAGACTGTTGTTAGTAAACTGTGCAAGCATATGCATCATATTCTGCTACTGAAGATATCCAGACCGTTGCACTCGCGAATACCACGTGAGAAAAATGAACACCTAAATCTTTCCGTGCTAGCTCTGATTTCTCTTATTTTATCACGATGATCATTTCATCCAATGTAGGTAGGAGTCAACAAAACATGTTGGCATTTGGAGGAGAAGGCTAGCGATTGAAACTTTTGTGTAAAATCCTCGCAGTGGAAAAAATCTCGCCGCAACGAAAAACTCCATTGATATGATAATATGATGCAGGAAGGTGCGAGTACTATTATGCTCCAGAAGACATTCTCGTGCGCTTGTATGCGACCTTTGGTAGTAATTGAAGACACGCTGACAGCTACGAACCACCAGCATCTTTTCATGCTTGATGTCTGCCCCGACAACGATGTCATCTTTCAGCGGTATAACTGTCCGTCTCTCGGAGCGAGAACCGTGCTCCACTGGTTTGAGGAGCATTATAGTGAACTCACGTTGATGTGTCAACGACCAAATTCGCCTGATGTAAATCCTGTGGACTCCATCTGGGTCGCTATCGGGCGCCATTACGGCGTACGCAAATCAGCAGCTCGTTATTTACGCGAATTACGTGACCTGTACGTAGACGCCTAATGCCGCATACCTCCACAAACCTACCAACAAACTGTCCGGTCCTGATACGTAGAATCAGTAATGTATTTCGTTCCAAAGGGACAAGCAAGCTATTAATCAGGTGCTCGTAATGTTCTAGCTTATGAATTTGTCTTACGTGGGGCAGACTTTTAGTACAATCGAGGACAGATGCAAAGAACATCAGCGACAAACCCGACTAAAACAACCAAGCAAGTCAGCTGCCGTCAAAGACAGCCTGGAATACAATGAGGTGAGGGATAGCGATATGCGCATATACCTCTGGTGGTAGTATCGCGTGCACAAAGTATAAAAGGGCAGTGCATTGGCGAAGCTGTCATTTGTACTCAGGTGCTTCATGTGATAAGGCTTAAGATGTGATAATGACCGCACGACGAGAATTAACAGACGTGAAAGCGGAATGGTAGTTGGAGCTGGACACATGGGACATTTAGTTTCGGAAATAATTAGGAAGTTCAGTATTCCCACATCCACAGTGTCAAGAGTATGCCGAGAATACCACGTTTCCGGCATTAACTCTCTCCACCAACAACGCATGGCTGATAGCGTTCACTTAACGACCGAGAGCAGCGGTGCCTGCTAGTAGATGAGCAACACTGAATTAAATAATCGCACAAATCAATGTGCGCCCTACGACGAACGTATCCTTTTGGGCGATGCATTGAAATTTAGCGTTAATGGGCTATGGCAGCAGATGACCGATGCGAGTGCCTTTGCTCCCAGTACGACATAGCCTGCACCGCCTCTCCTGGGTTCGTAACAATGTAGGTTGGACTCTAGACTAGTGAAGAACCGTGGCCTGGTCAGAAGAGTCCCGATATCTGTTGGTAACAGTTCCAGTGTGGTGGAGACCCAAGAAATCCATGGACTCAAGTTGTCAACAAGGCACTGTGCAAGCTGATGGTTGCTTCATAATAGTGTGGAATAACTGAACTAAGCAGATTCAGAAGGATGTAGGTTGCAGTAGGTACTGGGAGATGAAGAAGCTTGCACAAGATAGAGTAGCATGGAGAGCTGCATCAAACCAGTCTCAGGACTGAAGACCACAACAACAACTGAACCGTTCATTGACTGTATATGGTTATGTTCGGCTACTTGGAGACTATTTGGTGCCAATCGTGGACTTCATATTCCCAAATAACGACGGAATTTTTATGGATGATAATGCTCCTTTGTTACCGGGGCACAATGGTTCGCGATTGGTTTGCAGAACATTTTGAACAATTTGAGTGAATTGTTTGGCCACCAACATCACCCGGCATGGTCCCCACCGACCATCTAGGGAATATAGTCGAGAGGTCAGTTCGTGCTCAGAATCTTGCACCGGCAACTCTTTCGTATTTATGGACGACTATTGAGGCAGCATGGCTCAGTATTTCTGCAGGGGACTTCCAACGATTTGTTGAGTCCATACCAGGTCGAGTTGCTGCCCTATGCCGGACAAAATGAGATCCGACATGATATTAGAAGGTGTCATATGACTTTTGTCACTTGGTTGTATAAGCACGAAATGAAAGACGATGAGATCAGTGTCGAACTGCCAAAGGCAAGTATTAACGACAGCGTAATAAAGGAATCTATAGAAATAAATATGTCAGAAAACCTAATAATCGGGGATTGAGGTGTCAATTTAAACAGTTCATGGAGTCAGGTAAAATTTAGTCAGCCTTCGCATCCACAAGAGCTGCGAAACTCGGAAAGAATGACCATTTCGCCGAGTATCAGTGCATGGTATGAAAAACAAACGAAGATCAAAGGCCGTAGTAGGCGTCGGGAGTTGAACCCTGCTATAAATGGCTGCGCGAGATCAACAATAGTTCACAACGTAGTTGGAGTTGAGGCAGCGCGTACACATAACAGAAAAACTCACAGCACCTGAAGAAGGTGGTTGGTTCGTTCGTGGAAATACTGTGCATAAAATAGAAACGACTTTGTGGAATATCCGGAAGCACACTATTAACAACTCAGGTCGTGCGTTCGTATCTATGTTTCTTTTTTGTGAAACGGCATAAATTCCTTGGCTATTCTTTTTAATCATTGACGGGCAGTAAGTATCGGCATTTGGTAAGGCAAAACATGGAGATATTACATTCAGGCACGCACAGTAACAATTTGCTCTCTTCTGTTTCGCCCCGCTATCGTGAAATAAAGTACACTTCGACAGTATCCGTGGCGCAGCAGGGAACACAGACAAATTTACAGAAGCGATAAAAGGCGAAAAAGGCAGGTAATGTTTCATACGGAAAATATTCTCAGAAGTATTTCTCATTTCGTTTCTGATCCTCAGGCAGCGAGTTCTTCCCAGACATTTGGGGGAACAAAAGAAGGCGTCCCTTTGTTTCGAGATATGAAAGCGCTCGGAAAGAGGCGTTCATCCATCAGGGCGTGCGACGGCCGTGCTCCGCCAGGGCGAGGTACCGCCGGGCCTGTTGTGATTCCAGGCAGTTCCGTGTTTGCCCCAACTCTCTCCCGTGCGCGTTATCTACAGGCATTTGTTTGCGGGAGTCGGTGTGACAAGAGCGGTACGTCAAACTCCCGCGGTGTGTAATATCTGCTTCGTTCGTCTCGCCGCTCGAGCGCTCTGGAGCTTGGGGTCTCATTCCAACTTTCTCCGAAATGTTTAATGGCCCCACGACACAAACATACGCCGTATCTCCCCGCTCCATCGCGACACGCAACGCTCTGCCCCCCACGTGCCGCTAAGTTATCTGGCAGATACTTTACCCAAACTACGACACCGATCCGTTAGCCAAATCCGTCGCCTCCGCTCGACGATAACAATGCGGTTCGTGATGGCTGCTACTGCTCGAACCTGCTGCACGAACGTGCGGCTCGCACAGACATTGACAGACGTATTTCTTCCCAGGACACTCGATCGTAAAACAGCGACTTCTGCTGTGACGTAGCGAACGCTGCTTCGTGACGCTGGGCACTCTCAGCAAGTCCGCTCTGTTGAGAAGAGCCGAAGTCTGACGTCGCGTCATAAACGGCTGCTTTCCTGTCGTATCAGTCTTCTGACTCGTCTGGTGCTGTCAGCCACAACCCGCTCTTCATATTAGCAATTGCACTCAACGTCCACAATTATTTATTAGATATATTCCAATCTCTGTCGTCGCCTAAGGTTTTTCGCCCTGTGAATTCCTCCAGTACCATGGAAGTTGCTGCATGACGTCGTAATACTTGCTCTATCATCCAATCTCTCATTCCAGTCAATGCTTTCCACACAGAGCAACTCAACAACGCGTTGGTCGACCTGTGGCCACTATACAAGCAATTATTCGGCTTAGTACTGATTGGCAGAGTTTTTTCTACATCTACATCTACATCCATACTCCGCAAGCCACCTGACGGTGTGTGGCGGAGGGTACCTTGAGTACCTCTAGCGATGCTCCCTTCTATTCCAGTCTCGTATTCTTCGTGGAAAGAAAGATTGACAGTATGCCTCTATGTCGGCTTTAATTTCTCTGATTTTATCCTCATCATCTCTTCGCGAGATATACGTCGGAGAGAGCAACATACTGCTTGACTCCTCGGTGAAGGTATGTTCTCGAAACTTCAACAAAAGCCCGTACCGAGCTACTGAGCGTCTGTCTTGCAGAGTCTTCCACTGGAGTTTATCATCTCCGTAACGCTTTCGCGATTACTAAATGATCCTGTAACGAAGCGTGCTGCTCTCCGTTGGATCTTCTCTATCTCTTCTATCAACCCTATCTGGTACCGATCCCACACCGCTGAGCAGTATTCAAGCAGTGAGCGAACAAGTGTACTGTAACCTACTTCCTTTGTTTTCGGACTGCATTTCCTTAGGATTCTTCCAATGAATCTCAGCCTGGCACCTGCTTTACCGACGATTAATTTTATATGGTCATTTCAAATGGCTCTGAGTACTATGCGACTTAACTTCTGAGGTCATCAGTCGCCTAGAACTTAGAACTAATTAAACCTAACTAACCTAAGGACATCACACACATCCATGCCCGAGGCAGGATTCGAACCTGCGACCGTAGCGGTCGCCCGGCTCAGACTGTAGCGCCTAGAACCGCACGGCCACTCCGGCCGGCATGGTCATTTCATTTTAAATCACTCCTAATGCCTACTCCCAGATAATTTATCGAATTAACTGCTTCCAGTTGCTGACCTGCTATATTGTAGATAAATGATAAAGGATCTTTCTTTCTATGTATTCGTATCACATTCCACTTGTCTACATTGAGATTCAGTTGCCATTCCCTGCACTATGCATCAATTTGTTGCAGATCCTCGTGCATTTCACTAGAATTTTCCATTGTTACAACCTCTCGATATACTACAGGATCATCCGCAAAAAGTATCAGTGAACTTCCGATCATTTATATATATATTGTGAATAGCAACGGTCCTAGGACACTCCCCTGCGGCACACCTGAAATCACTCTTACTTCGGAAGACTTCTCTCCATTGAGAATGACATGTTGCGTTCCGTTATCGAGGAACTCTTCAATCACACAATTGGTCTGATAGTCCATATGCTCTTACTTTTTCATTAAACGACTGTGGGGAACTGTATCAAACGCCTTGCGGTAGTCAAGAGACACGGCATCTACCTGGGAAGCCGTGTCTAGGGTCCTCTGAGTCTCGTGGACGAATAACGCGAGCCTTTTGATGTCTTCCTGGTGGATATCGTGCCAAACTCTGTCCAACGGGCGCGTTACATCGTTGAATTCACCAGCTGGTTGGAGGGTGCTGTCCGTAATGCTCCAAACGTTCTCAGCTGTCGAGAGATCCGGCGACCTTGCAGTCCAAGGTAAGGTTTTGCAAGCACGAAGTCAAGCAGTAGGAACTCTAGCCGTGTGCGAGCGGGCATTATCTTGCTCAGATGTAAGCCCAGGTTGGCATGCCATAAAGGGCAACAAAACAGAGCGTAGAATATCGTCGACATACTACTGTGTTGTAAGAATGGCGCGGATGACAACCAAAAGGGTCCTGCTACGAAAAGAAGTAACGCCCCACACCATGACTCGTTGCTGTTGGACCGTATGGCGGGCGACACTGAGGTTGGTATCCCACCGCTATCTGGGGCAAGACGGCACTTCTACTTTATTCAATGTGGTTCCAGGCCGAAGACCAGAAATACTATTTTTGCTGTTACATATCTGCGTTTTACATCTTCTCTACTTCGGCCATCATCAGTTGTTACACTGTCTAGACAGCAAAACGCTTTTATTACTTTTAGTGTCTCATTTCCTTACCTGTCTTCCTCAGTATTGTTTGATTTAAACCGACTATTATTCATTAACCTTATTTTACATTTGTTGATGTTGATTTTATAACTTGTTGTCATCATTCCGTTCAACTGCTCTTTGAAGTGTGTGGCTGTCACTGGCAGAATTACAGAGTCACCAGCAAACGTCCAAATTTTTAATTCTTCTGCCTGAACTTTAATTCCTTCTTCAAATATTTCTGTGGTTGCCCTTACTGGTTGCTCAGTGTACAAATTGAATAACGCTGGGGGAAGGCTACAGCCCTGTCTGGCTCCGTCAGCCTCTGGTTCCTTTTCATGTCCTTCGACTCCTTTACATGCACCCTGGTTTCTGCACAAGTTGTTGTAAAGTATGTATGTAGATCTGTAAACGGATCCTAGCCAAGGCTTGACATGCGTTACGTACCAAGAATAATGGAGATGTAACCCTTGCGCGCAATTTCTGGTTGTCCAACGTCAAGACTAATCTGGCTAAAGGGTGGTGACCTCACCTGTCTCTGCGATCTTCAAATACGAATGTTTTCCCACAGAATGCTTGGCGTGTGTTAGTACCCTCTCGGAAACAAACTTCTGAAAGTGTTAGCAGGCAGCAGCATTTTACAGACGTACTCTGAGCGTTAGCAGGAAATGGACATTGGCAGTGAGTACTTTCTGCTCTGGAGGCCGATTGACAGAAACGCCGGCAAGTAACAATAATGTTGTAGCTGGCGAAATCGAGGAGTCAGTCGGTGGCGGCCGCAGGATGCAGGAGGTGAATTGAGCTCTCTGGGGCGGACGTTAAGCGGAGGCGTATTTCGAAAGTTAGCAGTCAGGGAGCAGCAAGATTTTCCTCTAGTTGTGGAAAGTTCAGAAGTGTTCTGAAGTGCGTTCCCTTTCGGTCGCGTGGGAAGCGTCTTAACGTAATACTGTTTTTCAAGGTAATGTTGGTGTTAGCGAGCTTACACGGACTGCTAAGTAAGAGGCCGTCTAACACAGTGTGGAGCAGTTGGCTAGCTGGCGCAGTTGTGTAACGAACGAAGCGGACTTGGCGAGGGCTATTAAAAGAGGAATAAATTGATTTTTGGTACAATAAAAATTTGTGGTGCGGAGTACTTTACAGTGTTCCAGTGTTGTTTACAGATCAGACAGCAGAGCTCGATTGGTGACAGCGCAGTGACTGGTGGCGATGTTTATTACCCAGTCCAATGGGAGCGCGATGGCGCAGTTCTTAGCACACTAGACCGCATTCGGGAGGACGACGGTTCAAACCCGCGTCCGGCCATCCTGGTTTAGGTTTTCCGTGATTTCCCTAAAACGCTTCGGGCAAATGCCGGGACGGTACCTATGGCACTGCCAACTTCCACATTCTCCCCTAATTCGATGGGACCTATGGCCTCACTGTCTGGTCCCTTCCCCCAAATCAACCAACCAAACAATACAGTGGTAGGAATTGGGAGCTTTTCAAGGTAGTCAAATGGCTTCAGGACACTGAGTAGTGACACAGTGGAAGCGACTATTTTAACCCTCCTTCGCGGCTCCAAGCGAGCCTCCTGACCCTTATTTGGCACTGTAGCGTAGGCTTAGCGGGGTCCAATTACACTACTGGCCATAAAATTGCTACACCACGAAGATGACGTGCTACAACGCGAAATTTAACCGACAGGAAGAAGATGCTGTGATATGCAAATGATTAGCTTTTCAGAGCATTCCCACAAGGTTAGCGCCGGTACCTACAACGTGCTGACATGAGGAAAGTTTCCGACCGATTTCTCATACACAAACAGCAGTTGACCGGCGTTGCCTGGTAAAACGTTGCTGTGATGCCTCATGTAAGGAGGAGAAATGCGTACCATCACGTTTCCGACTTTCATGAAGGTCGGATTGTAGCCTATCGCGGTTGCAGTTTTTCGTATCGCGACATTGCTGCTCGCGTTGGTCGAGATCCAATGTCTGTTAGCAGAATATGGAATCGGTGGGTTCAGGAGGGTAATACGGAACGCCTGCTGGATCCCAACGACCTCGTATCACCAGCAGTCGAGATGACAGGCATCTTATCCGCATGGCTGTAACGAATCGTGCAGCCACGTCTCAATCCCTGGGTCAACAGATGGGAACGTTTGCAACACAACAACCATCTGAACGAACAGTTCGACGACGTTTGCAGCAGCATGGACTATCAGCTCGGAGACCATGGCTGCGGTTACCCTTGACGCTGCATCACAGACAGGAATGCCTGCGATGGTGTACTCAACGACGAACCTGGGTGCACGAATGGCAAAACGTCGTTTTTTCGGACGAATCCAGGGTCTGTTTACAGCATCATGATGGTCGCATCCGTGTTTGGCGACATCGCGGTGAACGCACATTGGTACCGTGTATTCGTCATCGCCATGATGGCGTATCACCCGGCGTGATGGTATGGGGTTCCATTGGTTACACGTCTCGGTCACCTCTTGTTCCCATTGACGGCACTTTGAACAGTGGACGTTACATTTCATATGTGTTACGACCCGTGGCTCTACCCTTCATTCGATCCCTGCGAAACCCTACATTTCAGCAGGATAATGCAAGACCGCAAGTTGCAGGTCCTGTACGGGCCTTTCTGGATACAGAAAATGTTCAACTGCTGCCCTGGCGAGCACATTCTCCAGATCTCTCACCAACTGAAAAAGTCTGGTCAACGGTGGCCGAGCAACTGGCCCATCACAATACGCCAGTCACTACTCTTGATGAACTGTGGTACCGTGTTGAAGCTGCATGGGCAGCTGTACCTGTACACGCCATCCAAGCTCTGTTTGACTCAATGCCCAGGCGTATCAAGGCCGTTATTACGGCCAGAGGTGGTTGTTATGGTTACTGATTTCTCAGGATCTATGCACTCAAATTGCGTGAAAACGTAATCACATGTCAGTTCTAGTATAATATATTTGTCCAATGAATACCCGTTTATCATCTGCATTTCTTCTTGGTGTAGCAATTTAAATGGCCAGTAGTGTATTATCCAGGTGCGTCAACATTCTTGGGAGGGAATCTACGGAGCAACACGTCACCTGGTTTGTCTAGCGCAGCGCACGGCGCTAAGAGTTCGTCGCCTCAGGCCGCAGCAGCGACAGGATTTCACCAAACGCTGCAGAAGCTCCGATACCACGGACGAGGAGGGACGTTTCAAAGGGAGGGTAGCCGTGCGCGGCCCCTGTCTGTGACCCGAGTAAACTTTGTTCTATGGGTGTATCATCGTATTTTAACTCTTTGCGTACCGTGTTCTCTGAGGCTCAATGTGGGGATCAGCCCAGAATTAGTCTTAATAAGAGGGGGAAACCGCCTAAAAGCCACATCCTGCTGACCGGCGCACCAGCGACGACCGTCAATCCACCGCACGGATTCGATCCGGATCTGGCTCACCCTCCTGTCTCGCAAGCTAGCGCATTTCGCGTTAAGCGGTCCCTCATTGGACGATTTGGCTAACGTTGACGTAGAGCTGTACGAGTTTTATGGCGTCGCTTCCTGTTATTTCGCCTCGACGAGCCACTGCCTTGTGTGAAACACAAAATAAGTTTTGCGATATTGCGGCAACGCGCTACGATAGGTTAATCAACAACAGACAAGAACACTGTCTAGGTCACAAGCGGGACTTGAGAATATGTCTGCAGATAAAATATCGATATATCGATATTTTTTGCAAAAATTATCGGTGTATACTGGCGATATTTCTTACCCCGATATATCGATATCGAGATGGCAATATCAAGTACTCATATTTTAATTTATATTATATTTTTTCACAATTTTCGGTACATGTTTGAAGTTGTTCTTTTGAAATTGTCTTAATAAGAGAGCGAAACCGACTAAAAGCCACATTCTGGCTGACCACTGTGTGAAGAAGTCTTACCTACTTTTCGAGCTTTCACCACGTCCAATCTTTCTCTTCAACTATTTAAAGCCAGTATATGTGGCACGAAAGAAGAATGATTGCACTGGGGCGTGGTGTTGTGAATGAAATAACAAGATTTCCGATGCGAAGAAATAGCACACCAGCTGCGTTAAAAAACAATTTCTAAAGCAACTAATGTGCTATATCCTCACATCGGCATTCTTCAAAAACAGTTGGTGAAAGTCATGAACAAAACTCTAAATGACAAGATTGGTCTTTGCGGTGGACGCGAACATGTGAGGGAAAACGCTGACGTAATGGGCGTTTGGCGCTATCAACAGGAAGTGCGACGTTTAGCTTCACCATGCAATTTTGACACTACAACTGCTAGGTCAATGGCGTTGGTAGATTGGAAAAACAGGGAAGTCGACATGAAGAACACGGGACAAATCCAATATGTGACGAAACCGAATAACACACCCATCGGACACCTTTTATTGAGCCACTCACGTGCAGTTGCAATTGTTTGCAAAGCGATGATCGTCAAGCGTGGACGCCCATCATTTTCCTTTCAATTATTGCTGTAAGGAAGATAGACAGGCTGCTAGTTTGTTGATGTACAGAATATCTAATAATAAATCAATACTTACGCATACAGCTCTAAAACAGGCAGTATATTTACAATCCGAATTTTTGGGGGCCAGTACTGCGATACATTTTCCGCCGTTCTATTGATACATTTATCGATATATTGAGAGTCGATTGTGATACCTTTTGAAAACTCGATATCTCAGATCCCCAATATTTAAAAAAATATCAATAGCCCTGCTTGAGAGAGGCCTATATCTACTTATAGTTTTCAGTTGAAGTCCATATTTGTTGGGTTTTCTACTGTAACTTACACCCTTAGAAAATATATGCCTTTTCTAAGCACCAGCACATTGAGGATCTCTAGAGAACGCGTTGACATTGGAATTAGTAATAAAAAGACGGAAAAGGTCATATTGGAAGTTAAGGAATTTTCTTATTCAGTTATTTTCGTGTTATAGTGTGGATGTTATGAAAGTGCTCCACTTTAAGACCACGGTGCGTTGAAGATTTATTAAAAACGTGTCGTTCTTGGTAATATTTGGTTTATTTAAATGTCAATAACACATTGGAGCGGCCGGCCGCAGTGGTCGAGCCACTCTAGGCGTTTCTGTCTGCAACCGCGCGACCGCTACGGTCGCAGGTTCGAATCCTGCCTCGGGCATCAATGTGTGTGATGTCCTTAGGTTACTTAGGTTTAAGTATTTCTAAGTCTAGGGGACTGATGACCTCAGATGTTAAGTCCCATAGTGCTCAGATCAATTTGAACCACATTGGAGCTTAAAGTCTGCAGAAGATCGTAACATAAAATACAAGACGGTTTACTGCACAAATTCAGCGGAGCGTAGTTGATAGAGGCGCCGGCTTATGGATCAATTTGCACAAAATTGTGACCAGATTTGGTGGCTTAAGTACAGTCTTCAGATCACATGTAGTATTATAAGTGCAAGTAGCAGTGTACAACAGGGTGCATCACCCATAAGATTCTTATTTTAATTCTTCAGGTAAAAATTTTTTATATTCGATCACGCTATAAGTGATAGTAATTGAAACACAGAGCTTGTACAGCGTTGTAATTTATTTTTACAGTGAAACGTGTACGTAATTATTTTCGGTATTGTGAGGAACTGCAAACAGAGATTTGATATGCAAGCTGTATTTGAAGTCAAAAGTAAAACATAAAAAATAAATGGTTCAAATGGCTCTGAGCACTATGGGGCTTAACATCTATGGTCATCAGTGCCCTAGAACTTAGAACTACTTAAACCTAACTAACCTAAGGACATCACACAACACCCAGCCATCACGAGGCAGAGAAAATACCTGACCCCGCCGGGAATCGAACCCGGAACTCGGGTGTGGGAAGCGGGAACGCTACCGCACGACCACGAGATGCGGGCATAAAAAATAAAAAATAAAAAATATATACAACAGCGTCACACTGGGTAAGTTGTACAAACAGTAAAGATATATGTACACTGAGTGACACATGACATCCACATACTCATACTTACAGTAATGCCGCTGAATTTCCTAAAAGACGGTGGGACTTTCTTTTTTATTAATGGAAATATTTTCTTCAATATTCAATGTTCTGTAAATGTAAGTGCTCTCAATTTCAGAAAGGAGTATGTCAGATTTCGTAAAGTTTTATAAGCTGTGACCGAGCGGTTCTAGGCTCTTCAGTCCGGAACCGCGCTGCTGCTACGGTCGCAGGTTCGAATCCTACCTCGGGCATGGGTGTGTCTGATGTCCTTAGGTTAGTTAGGTTTTAGTAGTTCTAAGTCTAGGGGACTGATGACCTCAGATGTTAAGTCCCATAGTGCTTAGAGCCATTTGAAACTTACTGACTGCACATGGAATTTTCCTTTTTGTCTTACAAAATGTCCGTGGATATTGAAGTTTTTATATATGTGTTCAAAAATGGCTCGGAGCAATATGGGACTTAACATCTGAGGTCATCAGTGCCCTAGACTTAGAAGTACTTAAACCTAACTAACCTAAGGACATCACACACATCCATGCCCGAGGCAGGATTCGAACCTGCGACCGTAGCGGTCGCGCGGTTCCAGACTGTAGCGCCTAGAACCGCATGGCGGGCGTTTATGTGTGCCACAGAAAGAACAACACGACCAGAATATGGGCAAGGCAAGAAATGTCTGCTGTTACGGAGCCATCGCAGAAATTTGATGCGTGCCCATTTTCGTTAACAAATTGTGTGGTTTGCGTGCCGGATAACAGCCGACAGCTGCCACAGGAGTGCGATGCAGCCGTAAATCGTGTTAAGCAGAACGTCCCGTGTGACACGGCCGTTGTCCCTCGTGATGTCGAATTGCGCGTCCTTGTCCACATCAGCTTTAGTCGCATCGTCCAGTGTGGAGCTACGTTTACACTTTGCGAGCAGGTCGTTAGCTTTCGTCAGTGAACGTGGGTAATCGTACTGTCTGTGTGTTGAGATCCCGGCTCGGACTGGCAGCTGGTCCGATGCAGGCTGGACAGATGGGGGACTATAGGGAGCGCCGCCCCCGGCTGACCCGGGCCTTCGATCCCGGCGTGGCGAGGCCCGGAGCCGCCAGGGTCACGGCCGCAGAGCCGCGGGGGCGAACCCACTCGCCTGCCTCCCCCGCACCGACACACGCAACACGCGTGCTGCCGCCCCCCCCCCCCCTCCCCCGGCCACCACTCGGCGCTCACGCGGGTCCAGTTCCTGTTCTTGTGTTCGCCGTTTGTCTGCAATTTATCACCCGTACAGCTGCGACACGTGTTCGTTACGTTTACACTAGCTGTTAGCCGGAGCTCCTCTCGCATATCAGTAGTTTTGTCGTGACGACCGATGATGAGAAAGTAAGCTAGTAATTTATAAATATCTGTGTGTGTGTGTGTGTGTGTGTGTGTGTGTGTGTGTGTGTGTGTGTAGGCTCTTCCAGATAAACTTATGCCTCTATAACTCACAAAATACACTATTGGCCATTAAAATTGCTATACCAAGAAGAAATGCAGATGATAAACGGGTATTCATTGGACTTATATATTATACTAGAACTGACATGTGAATACATTTTCACGCAGTTTGCGTGCATAGATCCTGAGAAATCAGTACCCAGAACAACCACCTCTGGCCGTAATAACGGCCTTGATACGCCTGGACATTGAGTTAAACTGAGCTTGGATGGCGTGTACAGGTACAGCTGCCCATGCAACTTCAACACGATACCACAGTTCATCAAGAGCAGTGACTGGTGTATTGTGATGAGCCAGTTGCTCGGCCACCGTTGACCAGATGTTTTCAGTTGGTGAGAGATCTGGAGAATGTGCTGGCCAGGCAGCAGTCGAACATTTTCTGTATCCAGAAAGGCCCGTACAGGACCTGCAACTTGCGGTCGTGCATTATCGTGCTGAAATGTAGGGTTTCGCAGAAATAGAATGAAGGGTAGAGCTAAGGGTCGTAACACGTCTGAAATGTAACGTCCATTGTTCAAAGTGCCGTCAATGCGAACAAGAGTGACAGAGACGTGTAACCAATGGCACCCCATAGCATCTCGCCGGGTGATACGCCAGTATGGTGATGACGAGTACACGCTTCCAATGTGCGTTCACCGCGATGTCGCCAAACACGGATACGACCATCAAGATGCTGTAAACAGAACCTGAATACATCCGAAAAAATGACGTTTTGCCATTCGTGCACTCACGTTCGTCGTTGAGTACACCATCGCAGGCACTCATGTCTGTGATGCAGCTTAAAGGGTAATCGCAGCCATGGTCTCCGTGCTGATAGTCCATGCTGCTGCAAACGTCGTCGAACTGATCGTGCTGGTGGTTGTTGTCTTACAGACGTCCCTATCTGTTGACTCAGGGATCGAGACGTGGCTTCACGATCCGTTACAGCCATGTGGATGAGATGCCTGTCATCTCGACTGCTTGTGATACGAGGCCGTTGGGGTCCAGCACGGCGTTCCCTTTTACCCTCTTGAACCCACTGATTCCATATTCTGTTAACAGTCATTGGATCTCGACCAACGCGAGCAGCAATGTCGCGATCCGATAAACCGCAATCGCGATAGGCTATAATCCGACCTGTATCAAAGTCGGAAACGTGATGGTACGCATTTCTCCTCCTTACACGAGGCATCACAACAACGTTTCACCAGGCAACGCCGGTCAACTGCTGTTCGTGTATGAGAAATTGGTTGGAAACTTTCCTCATGTCAGTACGTTGTAGGTGTCGCCACTGGTGCCAACCTTGTGTGAATGCTCTGAGAAGCTAATCATTTGCGTATCACACCATCTTCTTCCTGTCGGTTAAATTTCTGGTCTGTAGCACCTCATCTTCGTGGTGTAGCAATTTTAATGGCCAGTAGTGTACTAGATGACAGGAATATTTATTGAGATAAATCCACACTAGCGAGGATATGAACACGGTGTATTGACTTATTTTCCAGAGAGATACAGCAATGAGATATAAATTTTTAAAGAGAAAATTAGTTTCTACTATAATTTAGCTTATCTATTTAAACCAGCTGTATACAAACCAATTTAAATCATGTTTCTATCATGTTCAGATTGGGAGTTAGAGACCTTTACCTTTGAGTGCACGTGTATGAGCACGAGTGTTGGGTACTCAGTACCCACCTTCTATGATAAGCTATAATTGTTTTAGAACTCAGTTAAATATGTATAATTTGCAGTAACATTATTATATATTTGTTTCAAAACCTTTAATCAGCACCTGTTACAAATATGTAACAAAGCAAAGACATATATATATATATATATATATATATATATATATATATATATATATATATATATATATATATATACTTATCGCGAATGGACCCAGAAGGATCACGCAAAGCTTTCTGACGTCGTTTCTTCCATACTTCTTTCATTCGTTCTCCATGTTTTCTTTTTCTTTCTTCTGTCCATTTTGTTCCTGGTCTCTTTAGTGCTTCCTTCTCCGACAATACATTCCACTTTTCCACCTTATTTCTAAAAGTTTTTCTATCTTTGACATCTTTAAGTTCAATATTTGCTTTTTGTAAATCTAATTTTACTTGGCTAATCCATGGTGTTGTTGATTTGACTTTTTCTATGTAAGTGAGAATTCTGTTGGTGAGTCGTGTGGGGGGAAGTCTAGTGACATGTCCATAAAATTTTAATCTTCGCCTTCTTATGTCTGCTGCCAGGTTTGATATAGTTTTTGTGGTTCTTGTTGATTGTATCCCGTATCCTTCTTCTGTTAATTTTGGACCTAAAATCTTACTCATAATTTTTCGTTCTTCTTTTAGTATTTTTTCTAAATCACATTTTGTGTGGAGTGTGAGTGTTTCACTAGCATATAGTGCTGCTGGCTTAATTACTGCGCAGTAGTGTCTGATTTTTGTGTTCGAGGAGATGCATTTTTTATTGTATATTTCATGTGTCATACCATATGCTCTCTTCATTTTCTGTTGTCTGATCTTCTGTGCAACTTTCTCTCCTCCGGTTGGCTCCAAAATGTCACCTAGGTATTTAAAATGTTTTACTCTATTTATTTTTCCATATTTTGTGTTCAAACTGTGTATATGGAATTTTGTACAGAAAAATTCTGTCTTTTGAAACGAAATTTGTAAACCTGCTTTATCCGCGCATTCCTTAAGGATCTCTATTTGTTTGGTGGCGATTTCTTCATCATCTGCATATATATATGACAGACAAATTAATTGTAAAAAATAAATAAATGACTACTCGTTTTGATTTTAGTTATTTTGTGTTAACTCTTTACAGATATAAAGTAACGATAATAAATCAACTGCACAAATTTTAATGAGTTATTAGTCAGTCTCTCGGCTTCATCGAGTTCTTGAACGTATGCAGGTATGTCCTCAAGCTTTCTAAAATCTTTGGACCTTGTACCTAAAAACAAATAGACAAAAAACACTATTTATTGGTTAACGACTCTTATATCGCAAAAAAATATACAAAAAACTACTTAAGTATTTCTCGATACCTCAAACAAATACTGTTGTGAGAAAGTACTTTTACAGTTCACTCCTTTGCTTCGATACAGTTGAAATTGGACACACGTTCAAAATTATCAGAAAGAAATAAGTGTAACACGAGTGGGCGTACTGGATACGGAGTGGAGTGCCCCCCTACCGATTTCCTTGCGAAACAACGCAATACTGAGAGCTCTGTGTCGTGGAGGGAGGGTAGAGGGAGGAAGGGGGAGGGGAGGAGAGGAGAGTCAGATAAAGAAATACCTGGAGTTGCCACACTCACAGGGCTATGTGTCACGCTCCAGCAAAAAAATGGCTCTGAGCTCTATGGGACTTAACGTCTGAGATCATCAGTCCACTAGAACTTAGATCTACTTAAACGTAACTAACCTAAGGACATCACACACATCCATGCCCGAGGCAGGATTCGAACCTGCGACCGTAGCGGTCGCGCGGTTCCAGACTGAAGCGCGTAGAACCGCTTGGCCACACCGCCCGGCCACGCTCCAGCACTACGACATCCTGCAGTAAGGTACTCTACACCCTAGCGCGCCCGCTCGAAGGTTAAAACTGTTACGGTGGGTCCCAACATGCTGTGCGTAGTACTTGGCTGTGTGCAGATGAATGTTCTGGTGGAGGAATCCGATGTGAATGAGGTGTTCAAATGTGTGCCCATGTTCCTGAATACGCAACCCGATGCTCCTTCTAAATGATTTTTTCACGAGATGTAACTCGCCAGTGCCACAGAGTGACAAGCTTGCTCTATGGATCGTTTGGGGTCATGTGGGGTTGTGGGTTCAGTGACATAACACGATTCTTTACATTTATCCACGAAAAGATATCTACTAGTGCTAAATCATGTGACTGGGCGGGCCATTCCGAAGTACTATGGTGTACCAGCTATCTTCTAGGGTATCAGTTGTTCAGTTCTTGCACAACATCATCTGAATAATGAACTGGGCGACCATCGTACTGCATCCACATATGGTCTCTAATGTCTAGACGGACATTTGCAAGGAGAGCATCTAAAAAGTCAACGATAAAACCACAATACATCTCAGGTGTTATTGTATCTGTGAAGTTGTGTGGATCGATGATTTCATCCCCAGGGATTCCACACCACACGTTAATTGACCATCTCCCTTGACGTTCAACGGGACGTACCAGCATAGAATTTTGTGTGATCCAGTAATGCACATTATGACACTTCACCGCAGCATACTTTGTGAACGGGAATTCATCGAAAAACATAATGCTTTGTAAGGCATCAACACAGCCCATTCGCAGACAGTAACCCTCCAATTGAAATCGTTCCCTTGCAGTTCGTGTGTCAGCAACAGGTGGCGCGGGTGAGACCTGCGATGCCGTACTATGTACCACACAGATGTAAGGTTGATACCAGTGCCTGCAGCAACGTCTCATAAGCTGACACGAGGATCGTGGTGTATCGCAGTTAAAACAAACACCTCCATTTCCTCACTTCTTACTGCGTCTGTTACTACCGCGCCGTCTCAACCTACCTGTTTCTCAAAGCCTTTGCTCAGCACATAAGAACGTAATGGCTGCTGGAGCTCTTCGACCAGGGCAGCTTATGGTATACACCATAGTTGCTTCATTGGCATCGTGTCGGCATTCGCCGAGCATCGACAACATGTCAACGTACTACACTCCTGGAAATGGAAAAAAGAACACATTGACACCGGTGTGTCAGACCCACCATACTTGCTCCGGACACTGCGAGAGGGCTGTACAAGCAATGATCACACGCACGGCACAGCGGACACACCAGGACCCGCGGTGTTGGCCGTCGAATGGCGCTAGCTGCGCAGCATTTGTGCACCGCCGCCGTCAGTGTCAGCCAGTTTGCCGTGGCATACGGAGCTCCATCGCAGTCTTTAACACTGGTAGCATGCCGCGACAGCGTGGACGTGAACCGTATGTGCAGTTGACGGACTTTGAGCGAGGGCGTATAGTGGGCATGCGGGAGGCCGGGTGGACGTACCGCCGAATTGCTCAACACGTGGGGCGTGAGGTCTCCACAGTACATCGATGTTGTCGCCAGTGGTCGGCGGAAGGTACACGTGCCCGTCGACCTGGGACCGGACCGCAGCGACGCACGGATGCACGCCAAGACCGTAGGATCCTACGCAGTGCCGTAGGGGACCGCACCGCCACTTCCCAGCAAATTAGGGACACTGTTGCTCCTGCGGTATCGGCGAGGACCATTCGCAACCGTCTCCATGAAGCTGAGCTACGGTCCCGCACACCGTTAGGCCGTCTTCCGCTCACGCCCCAACATCGTGCAGCCCGCCTCCAGTGGTGTCGCGACAGGCGTGAATGGAGGGACGAATGGAGACGTGTCGTCTTCAGCGATGAGAGTCGCTTCTGCCTTGGTGCCAATGATGGTCGTATGCGTGTTTGGCGCCGTGCAGGTGAGCGCCACAATCAGGACTGCATACGACCGAGGCACACAGGGCCAACACCCGGCATCATGGTGTGGGGAGCGATCTCCTACACTGGCCGTACACCACTGGTGATCGTCGAGGGGACACTGAATAGTGCACGGTACATCCAAACCGTCATCGAACCCATCGTTCTACCATTCCTAGACCGGCAAGGGAACTTGCTGTTCCAACAGGACAATACACGTCCGCATGTATCCCGTGCCACCCAACGTGCTCTAGAAGGTGTAAGTCAACTACCCTGGCCAGCAAGATCTCCGGATCTGTCCCCCATTGAGCATGTTTGGGAATGGATGAAGCGTCGTCTCACGCGGTCTGCACGTCCAGCACGAACGCTGGTCCAACTGAGGCGCCAGGTGGAAATGGCATGGCAAGCCGTTCCACAGGACTACATCCAGCATCTCTACGATCGTCTCCATGGGAGAATAGCAGCCTGCATTGCTGCGAAAGGTGGATATACACTGTACTAGTGCCGACATTGTGCATGCTCTGTTGCCTGTGTCTATGTGCCTGTGGTTCTGTCAGTGTAATCATGTGATGTATCTGACCCCAGGAATGTGTCAATAATGTTTCCCCTTCCTGGGACAATGAATTCACGGTGTTCTTATTTCAATTTCTAGGAGTGTAGTTGGCTGTGTGTAAGCCATGTTTCTTCAAAGTCTGTATCCACAGCAGAACGCCATTCGCCTGTGTGGTCTGACCTGCCATTTACACGACGGTGTAAGGCGACGGATGGCAGTCTAAACGTACATGACATCTAACAGCTTCTCGTTCCATGGCGCCAGCGACGTTGCATCTCACCCCTGGGTCGTTTAGGAGATGCATTCCGTTTTGCACTCATGAACATGGGCACACATTTGAACACCTCAATTAAATCAATTAATCAATTAAATCGACATTCCTCCACCAGAACATCCATCTACACTCTGCCACCAGAACATCCATCTGCACATAGCCAAGCATTAAGTATAGTATGTTAAGTATAGTATGTTGCATCCACTCCTAAAACTTCGAAGATTTCTAACTTCCCAAAAAAAACGTGATAGAAATATGATTTAAACTGATGTGTACACAGCTGGTTTAAGCACATCAGCTACACTTTGTAAAAAACTAATGTTCTATTCAGAAAATTGTTTCTCGTTGCTATAACTGTCTGAAAAGTAACTCAAAGAACTATGTTCATAACGCCACGAAATGTGTAACGTTTCTTATAGGGACGTATCTCAATAAACATTCCTGCCAGACATTATTTTGTAAGTTACAGAGGCTTACACTTTATGTGAAACAATGTATGTAAATGTATCTGGGAGTATAGAGGGAGATTCCGTGATGACGTTACAAACTTTCTGGGGTCATAGAGAATGGTGAACGAGTCAGTTTCAAGTAAGGACTCCTAGTCCGGAAATGACGCAGTCGAAAGTTATAAGCGAAAATCGTTCTGATACCTCTGACAGTGGAATACCGTTGTTGCTAAGATTTTATGGTAGGAAATTTCAGAGGTGGTAGTATGGGCCTAAACAAGAAAAAAATGTCGAGTAAATGAGAGCTCTAAAACGCTTACCTGGAGGGCTATGAAATTTTACGAACTTCCAGCATGCCACCAGAACATCCATCTGCACATAGCCAAGCATTAAGTATAGTATGTTAAGTATAGTATGTTGCATCCACTCCTAAAACTTCGAAGATTTCTAACTTCCCAAAAAAAACGTGATAGAAATATGATTTAAACTGATGTGTACACAGCTGGTTTAAGCACATCAGCTACACTTTGTAAAAAACTAATGTTCTATTCAGAAAATTGTTTCTCGTTGCTATAACTGTCTGAAAAGTAACTCAAAGAACTATGTTCATAACGCCACGAAATGTGTAACGTTTCTTATAGGGACGTATCTCAATAAACATTCCTGCCAGACATTATTTTGTAAGTTACAGAGGCTTACACTTTATGTGAAACAATGTATGTAAATGTATCTGGGAGTATAGAGGGAGATTCCGTGATTACGTTACAAACTTTCTGGGGTCATAGAGAATGGTGAAAGAGTCAGTTTCAAGTAAGGACTCCTAGTCCGGAAATGACGCAGTCGAAAGTTATAAGCGAAAATCGTTCTGATACCTCTGACAGTGGAATACCGTTGTTGCTAAGATTTTATGGTAGGAAATTTCAGAGGTGGTAGTATGGGCCTAAACAAGAAAAAAATGTCGAGTAAATGAGAGCTCTAAAACGCTTACCTGGAGGGCTATGAAATTTTACGAACTTCCAGCATGCTGGAATAATTGTAGGTCGGCTACTTCTGTTAATCAGTGCAATGAAAAACCATCCAAAGTTACAAATTTCACTTTCTTATGACTAGTTTCGGGATGGGACCCATTTTTAAATCATCGTAACAGGTAGTCAAGTTAGTATTCCCTAAAATGCAAAAACCCAATCAAAAATATGCAAACTAACAGTATGCGCTGTAGCCTCGTTTGGACATATTTGACATGTTTTTTTTTTTTTTTTTTTTTTTTGCATTTTAGGAAATACCAATTTGACTACCTGTTACGATGATTTAAAAATGGGCCCCGGCCCAAAACTAGTCATCGAGTGAATAAGAAAGTGAAATTTGCAACTCTGGCTGGTTTTGCATTGTGCTCTGGCCACTTGTTCAGCAGAAGAGATGTGTTGCAGAATAGCGAATGTGAAAAAGTGCTCATACCTCATAAGGTATTCACTTTGGAGCACAGGTTTATGGGATATTTTTTTCTTGTTTTTATCCGTGCCACCTCCTCGAAAAATATGGAAAGTACAGAGCTTGTAGTAGATGTGTGTTTCATAGTATAGACGACGAACAAGTGTTCATAGCTCGTAAGGTATGCATTTTAGGGTCCATATTTCTCTTGTTTTGGTCCCTACTACTACTTCTGAAAGTTTCTATCCTACAGTCTCAGGGACAACACTACCGGTACGTGTATTCCTCTGTCAGAGATATCAGAACGAATTTCGCTTATAACTTTCCCCTTGGTCTTTTTCGGATCAGGGTCGCTTACCGCAAGTCGATACATTTACCTTTCTCCATCATCCGTGAAAGTTTGTATGTTGAATCGTAGATAAAAATTATTAAAAACTTCAGACACGTTTCTTTCTTATCATCTGTTTATTGCACGATCTTAGCACAGTTCTATAAACAACGTTTTTAGACTTCCCTTCTTTTGCAAGAACATATAGAAAAACACTGTTCACTATATACACACCGGCATCCTCAGAGTTTGCCCTTGGACTTTATTTACCGTCATAACCAAAACCTTCTTGCTCTACACCTTGGATATTTCAACACCTACCGTCTGCTTAATTGGGTTCATCATCAGTAAGTAAATGATGTTGATGACTATCTGGTGGAAGCAACAAGCCAATTCTATAGTAAATATGACCTTGAATCGTAAAAGCAGGTGAAAAACCGATCATTTTGTTCGAATCCGCACCGAATGAAGCCATCTAAAAACATGCATTATATTTTCTAATTATATTTTAAAAAAGCTCCTCTGTTAATTACACTCGTACAAAAGTAGAACTTTTAGGGGTTTCTGTGGACACCACAGTAACATATAGCAATCTCCCTTTCATTTCAACATGTTACAATGTCTACATTTTTGATACATTCCCCCTAACATGTCTAATCGATGATCAACATGCTTTAACCGATCATAATCAAATGTACCATCACTGAAAGCTTTCTACGGTCTACGTGTAAAGGCACAACGTCCCTGTTTGTCGTACAACGTTTAAATGACGCCGTATTTGTGGGCATTCTAGCGTCTCAGAAACTCTAAGTGGAGCGTGACGCTATGTGTCTTATGAGTAAATGCGACGGGTTTGTGACGACCACTTAAGGCAGAATGACCTTCTGCATCTAAGTTCCAGTTGCTCCGAGGATACGAGTAACTTTCCCACCTCAAGCTCTCTTAGAACTATGCATTAAAGAGGTTTACGTTTGCGAAACACAGTAAAATAAATAATGTTGATAATATGTTTCCTAAGCTCTGCATTTGTAATGGTTTTAAATTACGATTCTCGAGTTTGTCGTCAGATTTTATTATTGTACCTCTACAATATTTCGCCGCAGGAACGGTCCAGCTTACCGAGGTACTGTAGCAATTCAGTTTTAAAAGTTCAGAAACATGTTCAGAGTGAATATTGCATTCGTACTTTCACGCAATGATCTGTGAACACTCCGATTCGCCGCCCTCCGAGCAAGCGTCGGCTGCGACCCTAATTCATCCTCGTAGGGATCGATCTTCATTTACTTTCTAAAGCAGCCTTTGTGTTTCCTCAAGGTTCAAGCAATCTCCATACCAAATTCTATCGAATTCGGGTCAGTGGTTCGGTAGCGAAAACGAAGCCGACAGAGTTGCTTTCGCATTTACAATATTAGTATGGATTTCAGTTCAGTTTGATTCACTGTAATAATGGATCGATGGGCATCATATCAGTGAAAGATTTATTTTACAAGCCGGCCGAAGTGGCCGTGCGGTTAAAGGCGCTGCAGTCTGGAACCGCAAGACCGCTACGGTCGCAGGTTCGAATTCTGCCTCGGGCATGGATGTTTGTGATGTCCTTAGGTTAGTTAGGTTTAACTAGTTCTAAGTTCTAGGGGACTAATGACCTCAGCAGTTGAGTCCCATAGTGCTCAGAGCCATTTTGAATTTATTTTACATGTTGTCTCTTGTGTTTGAGGTGTACGTGACGCGGCCGTTGGTATTTACTATTTAATTATCCTGCTTAATCAAATGTTGAGATTGTGAGCGTATCGGATACCTAACGCCGTGTCACAACGAAAATGTTTCAAGAAATAGGAAAAATTGATAGTTGTTGACGTGATAAGTGGAAGGTTAGTGGTGTATTTCCTTACCACAGATCGTAACTACATGGCAAAATATAACCACATGGGAAATGATAATGATAATAAAAACAATAGTAATACATTCAGACCGTATTACACACGAGGCTTAGGCAACACTTCTACCATAGTAAATAGGCATTGTGTGGCATAAAAGGCATAATGGAGTCCATCATATTACTGCGATTTTCATGAAGCGACTTTGCACGACTTTCAGTGCACTACTACTTTATGCAGATAGGTTGGAGCATAAAACGAAGGAAATTTACTGCGCTGCCTTTTAATGAATATCTGTCGAAATAGTCTCCTTAAACAAAAATGCAGCAGCTGAGTGGTGTTTGATTTGACATTCCGTACAGAACAGCCGAAGTCTCGAACCATCTCTGAAAAGATGGACACACAGAGAGAATAATTTTGTGTGACGCTATCGTATAATGCTTCCAAATGAGCCAAAGATGTACCGTTTAACAATAACCGAACTACTGCCTGCAGAAGCAACCAATGAAACCTTCATTACTGCCCTTGCAAATCTGTCGAAACATTCTATCATTTTTTGATCTGTTGATATAAATGTTTTGTCAGTATGGTACCGCGTCATAATGCCAAAAACTACACCGGAGAAACCAACGTTTCGGCCACCGATTTAATGGTCGTCTTCTGGATATGCTGATGTGCTTTAGCTGTGAGGAATCACTTATTATTATTATTATTATTATTATTATTATTATTATTAGAACAATTGTTCCCCTTTAGGAGAGCGATTGAACTTAATTCATAATTACATCTCCGGAAGTTTTTCTTTTTTTATTAATATTTTGTCACTTATATTTCCTCTTGCGTCCACCAGGAGGAAAACAAGAACTCACGTCCCATTCGCCGATGACCCACCATTCGTAGCAAACAATGCAAGAAGCAATAGACAACAGCTGATCCACACTCCCCCCACCGTAGCAACCTATTATAATAAAATTCCTGCTCCTTCCTCTTCAAACGACCAATTGTAACCACAACATTTTAAAATTATGACGTATCGTCACGGTCAGTGAGTGGCAATGACAAAATATAAGTGACACCTCACAGCTGAAGCACATCAGTAGAGCCAGAAGAATGTCGCTGGAGCCGCGGCCGAAACGTTGGTTTCCGCAGTATAGTTTTTTACGTCGTGACGTGGTGTGATACTTAGAAAGCTTTTATGTAAACTGACTCTGGCCACGCAGGCCTACGTAACTAGATTTGATCTTCTTTGACCTCTAATTATTATAATTAGTGATAAATGAAGACTTCAGCTTACATGTTTTCCTACACCATGTTTCCTGTGCAACACACAACGAATGCTTACAGCACTTGGCTCATAAACGACAAATCCGCGACAGCGACGCACCGTTGACGATTCTCCATCAGCAGCACATACAACAATATTATTCAGAGGAATATTATTTTTTTGTAAAATATGATTTCGCAGTATTAAATGTAGACAATCTTGTTGCATCTGTAAAAGAATTTATTGTGAATAGGGTTTCTTTTCATTATGCGTACTTTTCATGAAAATGGCGTACGTATGCCACCAATGAAGCACTATTATGTGCAATGTAGACTCCTCCAGCTGCATGGCAAATGAAGAGTTCTGAAGAATGTTTACAAGTTTTTTTTCACATTACTTGCCATTTCTTCAGTTCGTCGCTTTTCTCTGATATCGCTTAGCGGCAAGTTTTTAACATTTCAGGTATATACTGATGCGTTACTGTTCAGTTTTTTAAAAAGAGTAATTATTATAGTTTCTGTAGTATTATAGGTTTTACCAGTGTTTGCAATTAATTGTGAAATGCGATCAGTGACAATCCATCATCGTATGCTGCATCTTCATTATTGATGATATAACGATTGTTGAACGATATTGAAATTTTTTACATATTTCCTGAAAATGTTCAATGACCTTGTCCTCATCATTTGGACGGTTTGTGGAAAGACATCCTAGCAGTTGACTTGGCTTCATTGCCTCACTGGGTAACCTTTTACGACACAATAATCAAATTGGATGTTGCTTATTTACAAGATATTCTATATTTCAGATACTCTGGCCAAAAGGCACGAACAGATTTCTTTTTTCGAGACCTGGGCTCACTGCATTTCACAATATTTTGTTTTTAAGTGTAAGCGCGTGTTCACTCCCGTGAACCCAAATGTGTACTGACCAGTGGGACCACAAACGAAAGAGCGTGTGCCTTGCGTCGTCATCCGCGCACGCCTCTCGCTCATCTTACACTGGGTCTGAGGTGGTGACAGCAGACGTAAATTTTTATAATACATATAGATATTAGGGACTGATGGGGCTAAGTTAGCCACAAGACATTGTATCCCTTAGCTTATAAGCAGTGTTCAGCAAAAAGGAAGACTTCCAGTAGATGGCGCCCCACATGTCGTAATTATTTGAAGAACGTCATGATTTACCGCCAAGAGCTGCTGATAAAATTTCATTATTGAACAACCGGTTTCGGTCCACAGACCATCATCAGCTTCATTATAACATTTACGCACTCGAACCAGGCGATATAAAATCAGTAATGCCAGATAGTAAACATTTATGAATTCGACACTGTTGCCACATAGTTATATTGAAATAGTATGGAGCTAGCAGTGAAGTGGTAAGGCGCTAGTCTTCAATGAAAAACACAAAACTTTAAACAGTTTATTTAAAATAGTTACAAACCTACAGTGTGGAGACACATTTGACATCTTCTTTTAAAATAAAAACCGTCCATTATGGACAAAAGGAAATAAGAATCTTGATCAGAATGAATTCGATTAAAAACTCCAACAAAAAGCAATTATTAAACTCACTATTAAAAACTTTAAGCTTTTTAAATAAATTCTATAGCGGATGATAGTGCATGAACTTTAAAAGACAAAACGTTCAAAGTTTAAAGGAAGTTCTTTAAAAAAACATAGGTTTGCAATAGTAATTTCCAAAACTCGCGGCCATGTAGGCTCTCGTGTCCAAAGTGAAGACCCGGTGACCATGTGGTGACAAAATATCAACTTTGTTAACTATAGAGTACTCCATGGCCTCCACCTAACCACTAATATTTCCAAGGCTTGTATAACACATTAAAAAGCTTCCTGTAACACAGCAAATATAACAAAAAGAGTTAATACATACACCCACTCACACAATAGAATAACCCTTCCTAACTTTAACAGCCGAAAGTATTTCAAACCTGGGGCCAATATTTAAATTATTATACAACGACGACAGCTAAACGAGTCACCAACTTTAAAACACTTTGCTTGACATAATTTTCCAACGTCTGAGGAAATTTACGGGGCAGAACAAAAATAACTGATTAATCGTTACTATAAGTGAATTGCAGCACCACTCGCCCGTCTCTCGGGTCAGAACAACAATTTTTATAAATGACAACGCTTTCTTAGGTATACTGTAGCGAAACACATATTACGTGATATTAAACTTTATTCTAAATACGACTTATATTGTGCTACTCTCTCGGTGAGCTCTTAGTAAACCATAATACAATAGATTGGAAACCACGATAACATTGCGTGGTAGGCTCCCTAGAACAGCCCGCATAACTTGTTGAAAGGACACAGTAAGGCAGATGCTCTCCATTCTAACATAGACGCAATCCAATGTAAGTAAGCTGGTCAAATAACACAGAAGGTACTACAGCGACATCGAGTGCAACTTTGAATATACGGCACATCTGCTTATCGTAAGCGGCCGCTTTACCATTTGGCTATTCAAGCATGGTTCACGGCCAGACTCAAACTTGCATGTGTCGCCAACCATGTGTCTACATCCTGAACTTGTACATCCATTATATACAGTCCCGACCACGGGAGACATTTTACTTGAAAGTCGCTTGCGCGGTGTCGTCAGATAAATTCGATATTGTGGTGCCTGTGTTGTTCAAAAATACGATGCAGAATTCCTTCGGATATGCATACATGTCCGAATGAACGGGCACTAAGGCGACTACATATGAATGTTTAGGGGAGTTGGCGCTGATTTGACAACAAATAGACTTGGGCTATACCAAAACTACGGTTCGGTAGTTCGGTGCGCTACATAACTGAACTAGTAAATGGTAGGACTACCGGGAGTACAGGGAAAGAGACGTAAATGAACAGATAAAATGAGAACCGACGATTTCTCTTCTTTTTTTTTTTGTTACTTTTGTTTGGTTCTTCGTTTTGCACATAAGTAGAACCGCATATCATTCAGTGTTAGTCCATCGTGCATTTTATATCCTTACAAAACATAAATTGCATTTTGTTGTTGTTGTGGTCTTCAGTCCTGAGACTGGTTTGATGCAGCTCTCCATGCTACTCTATCCTGTGCAAGCTTCTTCATCTCCCAGTACCTACTGCAACCTACATCCTTCTGAATCTCTTTAGTGTATTCATCTCTTGGTCTCCCTCTACGATTTTTACCCTCCACGCTGCCCTCCAATGCTAAATTTGTGATACCTTGATGCCTCAAAACATGTCCTACCAACCGATCCCTTCTTCTAGTCAAGCTGTGCCACAAACTTCTCTTCTCCCCAATCCTATTCAATACCTCCTCATTAGTTACATGATCTACCCACCTTATCTTCAGCATTCTTCTGTAGACCACATTTCGAAAGCTTCTATTCTCTTCTTGTCCAAACTGGTTATCGTCCATGTTTCACTTCCATACATGGCTACACTCCATACAAATACTTTCAGAAACGACTTCCTGACACTTAAATCTATACTCGATGTTAACAAATTTCTCTTCTTCACAAACGATTTCCTTGCCATTGCCAGTCTACATTTTATATCCTCTCTACTTCGACCATCATCAGTTATTTTACTCCCTAAATAGCAAAACTCCTTTACTACTTTAAGTGTCTCATTTCCTAATCTAATCCCCTCAGCATCACCCGATTTAATTTGACTACATTCCATTATCCTCCTTTCAAGACACTGTCCATTCCGTTCAACTGCTCTTCCAAGTCCTTTGCTGTCTCTGACAGAATTACAATGTCATCGGCGAACCTCAAAGTTTTTACTTCTTCTCCATGAATTTTAATACCTACTCCGAATTTTTCTTTTGTTTCCTTTACTGCTTGCTCAATATACAGATTAAATAACATCGGGGAGAGACTACAACCCTGTCTCACTCCTTTCCCAACCACTTCTTCCCTTTCATGCCCCTCGACTCTTATAACTGCCATCTGGTTTCTGTACAAATTGTAAATAGCCTTTCTCTCCCTGTATTTTACCCCTGTCAACTTCAGAATTTGAAAGAGAGTATTCCAGTTAACGTTGTCAAAAGCTTTCTCTAAGTCTTCAAATGCTAGAAACATAGGTTTGCCTTTTCTTAATCTTTCTTCTAAGATAAGTCGTAAGGTTAGTATTGCCTCACGTGTTCCAACATTTCTACGGAATCCAAACTGATCTTCCCCGAGGTCCGCTTCTACCAGTTTTTCCATTCGTCTGTAAAGAATTCGCGTTAGTATTTTGCAGCTGTGACTTATTAAACTGATAGTTCGGTAATTTTCACATCTGTCAACACCTGCTTTCTTTGGGATTGGAATTATTATATTCTTCTTGAAGTCTGTGGGTATTTCGCCTGTCTCATACATCTTGCTCACCAGATGGTAGAGTTTTGTCAGGACTGGCTCTCCCAAAGCTGTCAGTAGTTCTAATGGAATGTTGTCTACTCCCGGGGCCTTGTTTCGACTCAGGTTTTTATAGGTAATATAAGTTACCTGTTCACGTAACCTCTACGCTTTTATGTTACCTAAGCAATTACTTTTGATGTAAGTACTGTTAACACGCACGAACATAAAAAATTCTTATAGATCTTGTAATTAAATGTTTCCCTGAGACATTTAAGTCTCTTCGTTATCTACGATAATGATCGAAGCAGAAGAAATGAATTAAAATTTGTGCAGCGGCCCGGACTCGAACCCTATAAGATCACCTATGCTACAGGACTTTCCCATTACTTCCAACATTGGGGTGCTGTTCCAATGCCGGAGAGCCCTGGCAGTAGTGACAGTGTAAGGGAAAATAAGCTGAAGATATGAATTGAAGTTTGTGTTGGGGAGGGCAATGAACTTGGGTAGTTTGTGCAGCAACGTTGACCATTGTGTTGTGGTGGTATAATGGATAGCATTTCTGCCTAGCAAACAAAGACCCGGGTTCGAGTCCCAGCCGCAGCACGAATATTAATTCATTTCTTCTGCTTCGATCATAAAAAGATCTGTTTAATTATTGTTGTTATTTTGTACTGAATAGAAGGTTCATCACGATCAAAGGCAAGAGTTTCCTGTTATTACTAATAAATGCCAAAGTTATGTATGAATAACTCAAACATGTTCTGAACAATCTCGACGAATTATTGAAATGATGTTTGATATACGAGAGTGTTGGAAAAGTTCTCGGAATCACCACGAGACGGCAGCGCTAGCGCAACGAATTGTTCACGTGATATTCATTGGACTGTTGGGTGTAAACACGAGCCACGTCAGTGCTCTTGGAAGAGAGCTTATGGTGGTGACGTGGCTCTGTTGTTGTTCCCGCGAAGATGGAAAAAATTGAGATTCGAGCAGTAATTAAATACTTCGTAAAGAAAGGTATGAAAGCAAAGAACATTCACGCCGATTTCCAGAATACGCTGGGGGACTCTGCTCGTTCATATTAAACTGTTGCCAAGTGGATAAATGAATTTAAATGTGGTCGGGAGATCGTAGATGATGACCCGCGCAGTGGTCGGCCAACATGTGTTGCTACTCCAGAAATCATTGCAAAAGTGCACAAAATGGTCATGGAGGATCGCCGATTGGAAGTGCGTGAATTTGCTCACGCTTGCCAGATGTCATCTGAAAGGGTATATCACACTTTTAGCTGAAGAATTAGAAATGAAAAAATTATCTGCAAGATGGGTGCCACGGTCTTGACGCTGGATCAAAAACGCATGAGAATGGACATATCGGAACAATGTTTGGCCCATTTAAGGAGAAACGAACAAGATTTTTCGCGCTGGTTTGTGGCTAAAGATTTAACTTGAGTGCACTACTATACCCCAGAGCCAAAACAACAGTCAAAACAGTGGAAACATGTTGATTCTCCGCGACCACAGAAAGCAAAGACAATTCCTTCGGCGGGAAAGGTCGTGGCATCAGTGTTATGGGATACGAAGAGATTCTGCTTGTAGATTACCTCCACACTGGACAAGCAATTACTGGAGAATACTATGCTAACCTCCTGGACAAACTGCAACAAAAAATACGCGAGAAAAGGCCAGCTTTAGCAAGGAAGAAAATCATCTTCCATCAAGACAATGCGGGCCCACACACATGTGCCGTCGCCATTGCAATATTAGACGAAGTAAAGTATGAATTGTTGCCACAACCGCCTTATTCACCTGATATGGCTCCGTCAGACTTCCATCTCTCCCAAAAACTGAAAATTTTTGTTGGTGGACGAAGATTCACTTCAAACGGAGAATTGATAGCCGGAGTTGACAACTATTTTGCAGGCCAGGAGGAAAGTCATTTTCGAGATGGGATCAAGGCACTGGAACATCGTTGGACCAGGTGCAGTAATCTACAAGCAGACTTCATCGAAAAATAAAAGACGTTTCAGTGATGTACGTACTTTTTTTCTATTTCGTTCCGAGAACTTTTCAATTTTTGTTTTGCACTTTTTTATTTTACCTGTTTGTTGAGGAAATTGAGTTTTCTGGCGCTATATGACAAATCTGTGTCGTTTTCTTTACTTTATTACAACAGCCCTCTATTCCACATTACAAATAAACAATTTTCGAATAAAACTAGAATTTTCATTGACAGTGTAATTTCAGCTATAAATACCATTTACTTCAAAGTGACAGATAGGAAGATAACTATGTAAATCAAAAATGTTCTGTAGGTTATCCGGCTCTTTACGTATCCACACTCAGTTTCTAGAGGGTTCACCGCATCTTGCTTTTAGGGAAATCAAGTAAGACACTGATCCTAAAGGTAAAGCAAGTGATCATTGTGAGGTAACGCCGGACAGGTATGCAACACATCAGACATGCAAGTAATGCGGGTATGACCTTAACTGACCAAAACTACTGTAGATTACGCTTATTTATGGTAGTCTACGGTAGCCTACGGTAGTTGTACGACTCTAGCCGCAAGACAGTGTCCATTGCTTCATTTGGAAGTAGTCGACAGTAAACAGGGAAATTAAACCGTAACTGACCAAAACTACTGTATGCTACGCTTACTTATGGTAGTCTACGGTAGCCTACAGTAGTTGTACGACTCTAACCGCAAGACATTGTCCATTGCTTCATTTGGAAGTAGTCGACAGTAAACAGGGAAATTAAACACGGTCGGCGGGTATGACCGTAACTGACCAAAACTACTGCAGACGATGCTTACTCGTGGTGTCTACGGTAGCCTACGGTAGTTTTACGACTCTAGCCGCAAGACATTGTCCATTGCTTCATTTGGATGTAGTCGACAGTAAAAAAGGGGAAATTAAGCACGGTCGAATGAAAGCGTGGCATAGACGGAGCCACTTCCTTATGAACACGTATAGAGAAACGGGATGTGGCAGTCGCATGCCGGTACGAGACAGACGGTGGGGCGCGGCGGGGCCGGCCGGCCAGGTGCGGTGCGAGTGAGGCGTGCGGTTGTGCAGCGTGCGCGGCCTGGCTTGGATGAGCGCGGCGGCGGCGGCGGCGGCGCGGGGGGCCGCATCCGCATGCAGCGCCTGCGCACCACCTTCAAGCGGTCGCGCACGCCCACGGGCGCCGACATGAAGACGCAGAGCAGCCTCGAGGTGCCCAAGCAGGTGCGCTCCGCCTCCTTCGACGAGATCCAGTTGGAGGCGCAGCGATGCGGCCCGGCGGCGGGCGGCGGCGGCGGCGGCTTCCTGGCCGTGCCCTCGCTGGTGGGCCAGCGCTCCAAGAGCTTCGACTCGGGCGGCGCGCAGCCCGACGCCGACGCGCCGGTGGCGCACCTCGAGGTGCCGGCGGCCAGGCGCTTCGTGCGGCGCCGCTCCTCGGGCGACCGCGCGCCGCCCGCCTGCGTGCACTGCGTCTACGCCGAGGAGTGGGCGCGCCGCGCGCGCACCGCGCACCGCCTCTCCGCCGGCGGCAGCGGGGGCGGCGGGGGCGGCAGCCGCTCGCTCAGCCTCAGCTCCTCATCCAGCGGCGCCGAAGACGCCGACGCCGAGGACGGCCCCGAAGACGACGACGACGACGGCGACGCCGACGAGCCGGCGTCGCCGCTGCCGCCGCCCAGCCCGACGCCGTGCAGCATCACCGTGACGCTGTCGCCCACCGCCGCCCCCGACGACGGAGAGTGCCCCCCGTCCCCGTTCGGAGACCCCGACGCGCCCCCCTGCTACTCCAGGCGGCGCTCCGTCGCGTCGCCCAAGCTCTCGCGCCAGGAGGCGTTCGTCGTCGTGGAGCCGGGCAGCAACTCGCTAGAGAACGTGTCGGACGTGACGTCGGAGGGCAGCGACGCGCCGCCCGCGCTGGTGGTGAGCGACATCTACCTGACGGTGCCCGAGCTGAAGCGCGACCGCGCCGCCTCTGTGGACTCGTGCTTCTCCAAGGTGCCGTCGGCGGGCAAGGCGGAGGAGATCCCGCCCGACTGCCTGCTGCTGCTCGAGCCGCCCGCCGTGGCGCTGCGGTCGCGCTCGGTGGACATCGTGCTGCCCACGGACGCTCAGGCTCACTACAAGGCGCTCGCCATGTCCACCGGCGCGCCGCCGCCCCCGCCTCCCGCCCCCGCGCTCACCGTCATCGCCGGCAGGGGGTGAGCCTACTCCCCACTTCACCATCTTTTTCTTCTTTTCACACTTTGCATGCTTCCATTGGGATAGCCCTTTCTGGTACCTTCCCAACATACGCTATCAGATCGAGCGTACGGTCAATATGAAGCGTGACAGCTCAACTCTGCTGGGGACGCGTCCAATGAACTGTCTGAATATCTCTGGAAGAGTGGCAGCCCATTTTTCCTCAGTAATCGAAGCCAGAGAATGACGTCATGCTGGACGCCGGGATCTGGAGTGAAGTCAACATTCAAACTTATCCCAAATGTGTTCCATTGGGCTCAGGTTGGAACTTTGGACAGGTCAGTCCATTTCAGAAATGTAATTGTCCACAATCCATAGCCTCACAGACTCTGCTTCACGACAGGCAGCGTTGTAATTCCAAGAACGTGTTCATACACTTCGGCATTTACCGTGTTTTTAACCGCAATGAGTGACAATGCCTTAACAACTAAAAACGCCCTTACACTGTAATACTTCACTTCTGAAGCTACACCATGACAAGTAACGTTCTCAGACATTCGCCCAGCCCAGACCGTTCCACCTGATTGCCATAGGACATTACACGATTCATCTCATCTAATCACTCGTTTCTACTCATCCCGCTCTTTACATCACCTCAAGCGTCGCCTAGTTAGCAGTGACTACAGAAACGTGTGGCTTATGAGGAGCTGCTCTACCATGGTAACCTATTCCTTTCAGCCCCTTCTCCATCTACATATACATTTATACTCCGCAAGCCACCCAGCGGTGTGTGGCGGAGGGCACTCTACGTACCATTGTCGTTACCTCGCTTTCCTGTTCCAGTCGCGTATGGTTCGCGGAAAGAGCGACTGCCGGAAAGCCTCCGTGCGCGCTCTAATCTCTCTAATTTTACATTCGTGATCTCCTCTGGAGGTATAAGTAGGAGGAAGCAATATATTCGATACCTCGTCCAAAAACGCACCCTCTCGAAACCTGGACAGCAAGCTACACCGCGATGCAGAGCGCCTCTCTTGCAGAGTCTGCCACTTGAGTTTGCTAAACATCTCCGCAACGCTATCACGGTTACCAAATAACCCTGTGACGAAACCTGCCGCTCTTCTTTGGATCTTCTCTATCTCCTCCGTCAACCCGACGGATCCCACACCGATGAGCAATACTCAAGTATAGGTCGAACGAGTGTTTTGTAAGCCACCTCCTTTGTTGATGGACTACATTCTCTAAGGACTTGGTTCAAATGGCTCTGAGCACTATACGACTTAACTTCTGAGGTCATCAGTCGCCTAGAACTTAGAACTAATTAAACCTACGTAACCTAAGGACATCACACACATCCATGCCCGAGGCAGGATTCGAACCTGCGACCGTAGCGGTCGCTCGGTTCCAGACTGTAGCGCCTAGAACCGCGCGGCCACTCCGGCCGGCTTCTAAGGACTATCCCAGTGAATCTCAACCTGGTACCCGCCTTACCAACAATTAATTTTATATGATCATTCCACTTCAAATCGTTCCGCACGCATACTCGCAGATATTTTAGAGAAGTAACTGTTACCAGTGTTTGTTCCGCTATCATGTAATCATACAATAAAGGATCCTTCTTTCTATGTATTCGCAATACATACCATTTTTTTACGTTAAGGGTCAATTGCCACTCCCTGCACCAAGTGCCTATCCGCTGCAGATCTTCCTGCATTTCGCTGCAGTTTTCTAATGTTGCAACTTCTCTGTATACTATAGCATCATCCGCGAAAAGCCGCATGGAACTTTCGACACTATCTACTATGACATTACATGATTCATCTCTCCAAATCACTTGTTTCCACTCATCCCGCTCTTTACATCACCTCAAGCGTCGCTTGAGCCCTTGGCCCTATCAGAACTTGCTGTTGGTATTACTGGTTACCCTTACGCGGAGTCAATGACCTTGCACCTCACGAGTGATTCCTTCTGCTGATATCATGCAAGATTTCACTACTACCCTTCTGCGTTTTTTTTGCGACTGCACCGCGCACTGCTCGATGGTCCCCGTTCGTCAGTTCTTCAGGCCTGGCTGGTCTTGGTTTAGCCATGGTTCTACCTTCGCCTTTCCTCATCACAATCACATCAACAACAATTGACTTTGGCAGCTTTAGAAAGATCGAACTGTCGCTAACAAGTTGTTACGCAGGTGAAATCGAATGCCTAGTCGACGTTCGGAGTCGCTGATCTCTTCTGAGCGACTTATTCTGCTGTTGCTGCTTCTCTATTGACAACACAATACTCCCCGCCTCCCTTTATACAGGGTGAAAAGTATTTAAACCGACAAACCCTGGGAGGTTGTAGGTGATATCAAAACAAATATTTTTCCCTAATGTCATTTTCCCCTATGAGGATTATTTCAACCGGTGGAGGCCATATTACGATCTTCAGTTGTTAGAGGGCGTATTACGCTCTTCAGTTGTAGGCAACTGCTGTCCACCAGTGTAGTAGTGCATTGTCTCTGTTTATTAATGGAGCGATATACGTGGAGTGAGTACACTGACATGATTGGTGCATACTACGTAGCGCACCATAACGGACGAGCTGCACAGCGAGTTTATCAAAAACAATATCCTAATCGCCGTGTCCCGCATCATACGACCTTTGCTGCTGTGTGACCGCGTCATTTAGCAGATTACCTGGACAGGGACGCCGTCGCACGGTAAGAACGCTGCAATTTGAGGAAGCTGTCTTGCAGCATGTGGTGCGGGATCCTTCAATCAGCACCCGTGCAATTGCACGTAACACGGGGACGAATCCGACGAATGTAGGAACAGTTCTTCGAGAGCAATTTTTACGTCCATCTCACGTACAGCGTGTCCACAACCTGGAACCAGTTGATTATCCACCCAGAGCACAGTTTTCGCGGTGGTACCTGGAACAGTGTGAAATGTATCCTACATTTCCATCCTCTGTGTTATTTACCGATGAAGCAACGTTCGGGCGTGATGGAGTCTTCAACATGCACAATTCGGATGTTTGGAGTGAGGATAACCCACATGCCACAGTTACTAGCGCTCATCAAGTGCGGTTCATCGTTAATGCGCGGGTCGGTGTTGTTGAGGACTGTTTAATTGGGCGGTATCTGATACCTAGGCCATTAAATGGCAGGCACTATTACAATTTTCTCGCCAGAGCATTGCCAGAATTGCTGGAAGACGTCCCGCTTCCTACAAGACAACGCATGTGGTTCCAACATGACGGGGCGCCGGCACATTTCAGTCGTCGTGTGCGTCGATTCGTGGACCGACGGTTCAAAGAAAAAGTGGATTGGCAGCGGTGGTCCTGTACCATGGCCTGCTCGATCCCCAGATATTTCCCCTCTGGACTTTTTTGTGTGGGGAGAGATGCACAAACTTGTTTATGCAACTCCTGTTGCATCAGAAGAGGATCTGGTTGCCCGGATAGTAGCAGCAGCAGGAACAATTCAGAATACTCCTGGGGTTTTTGCCCGTGTCAGACAGAACATGATCCGACGGTTTAACCTTTGTTTACGTGTCAATGGAGGCATTTTTGAAAATCTACTGTAATTGAAATTGATTTGTGTTAATGTGTTGCCTCTTGGTCACAAAAAAATGGAAAAGTGTTTGTTGGTTTAGTTAATTTGCCACCAGAGAAATCTTCCTCTACCGGTTTAAATATTCCTCATAGGAAAAAATGACAGTAGGGAAAAATATTTGTTTTGATGTCCTCTACAACTTCCCAGAGTTTGTCGGTTTAAATACTTTTCACCATGTACTGGCAGGCCGGACTCTCGTGACGTCACTTCCGCAGTGGATAGGAGTGTCCAGATCCTTTCGATCAGGTAGTGTGTGCTGTTCATCAAAGGCATCAGGTTACGTTCTGAGTGGTGGTGTTGAAAAACTACGGCGATCGACGAGTGCATCTTCTTCTGGCGAAGTGTTGGGGGTGTTGTGAATGTCACCATGTAATGTGAACGGCTCCTAGAGGTCCTCTCCTATCGTGCTAATACATTCTGCAGAGCTGACATACATTTTGGGATTAGTCCAGCTGTCGAATACGACCTACAATGACATATCTTTGAAATAAAATGCTGAATCAGTTCATAGGGCATCGCCCACCTGATCACAATCCAAACCCAGTCTACACTGACACAGTCGATCAACGCTGAATGGCAAGGAAGTCATTCCTCACAACACGGTTATACAAGACAACGATACATGTAGCAGCTGTAGGATGAAAAATACGCACTTATACACGGAGTGTTGAAGTATTCGTACAATTCTTCATTTGACGGTATTAATTTTTCCTCGTGTTTTGATCTAATAATGGAGTTTCCCGAATGTGAATAAATGAAGTGTGACCTAAACAATTAAATGGTGTGTAAGTGCTTCATCATGATCGCCGAACTCTATAACGACGTTCTTTCTTCCATTATGAAGACAAAACTCTCATAACAACAGTTGGACATAGGTGTCAAATAATAACATAAGAACGTAATTGGATTTGGCCCTATCAGAATTTGCCGTTGGTATTACTGGTTACCCTGTCAAACACTGTCGGGCAACAGCAGTCTCCAGCCCATGCTTTCGAGCATGTCCTCGCTCATTCCAGCCGCTCGTGTCTGCTGCGCCTCCCCCCCTCCCCCCTCCCCCTCCCCCCTCCCCCCACCCCACATTTTTCTTCTTCTTATGTCTTCGACCATCAGGTTGGTTAGCAGCAGCTTGCCACTGTGTTCTGTCTTCGACCTTTGTCCTGAGAGCGGTGTAGGTGATAACAGCTGCTAGCCTCCGTGAATTGGTTGATGTATTTCGGTCTCGGTCTACCTTTTGTGTTTGACCCCTCTACTCTCCCTTGCGTCATACTTTTAATCAAATGTCTCAGCAGGTGGCCGACACATGTGTCCCTTCTATGTTGGATAAGTTTCTACAGACACGCCTTCTCTTCTTCCACTCTGTGGAGCACCCTTTCATTTGATACATGGTAAGCCCAGCCAATCCTTAGAATTCTGCGGCACCACCACATCGCGAAGGCAAATATTTTGTGTTTTTTTTACTTTTCCGAGTGTCCTTGTTTCATTTCCGTACACCAGCATACTACAAATAAACGTCTTTGTGAGGTCTTTCTGATATGTTTGTCTTTGCACCTGGATTTGAAAAGACTTCTTCTGTTATTAAAAGCAGCCTTGCCTGGCAGATTCAGCTTGCATTATTCTTCTTTGATCTTCCACCTAATGTAATTTTACTCCCTAGATAGGGAACGCTTCCAAATTTCTCGTACGTAAAATTAATACCCTTCTGTGAAGCGGTATTACCAAATGCAGTAGTCCAATGTTCACCTACAGTAATCCACGTCGATTTATTTTAGTTGACAGCTGAAAATATTAACTTCTTTTTCCAAACAATGGAAATTCCAGGCAGGAATATAAACATTGTCGGAAAAGACGGATTGCTACTTACCGTAAAGAAAAGAGAGCCAGTAAAAGAGAGACACAGTCAGTAAAAGAGAGACACAGTCAGTAAAAGAGAGACACAGTCAGTAAAAGAGAGACACAGTCAGTAAAAGAGAGACACACATACCACTCACACACACCTCACGCACTCACCACCGCCGACTCCAACATCTCAGGGGGGAATGCAGCATCACGTGGGATGCAAGAAGCTATCTAGAGGGGGCGAAGAAGAGGGAGGGATACTAGTGTATGGATGGGGAGAGAGACGAAAGCCGTCTGGTGGAGCGTGCAGGGACTAGACTTCCAACAGGGGCAGCTTCAAGAGGTTGTGGAGAGGGAGATGGGGAAAAAAGGAGCTTAAAAGAGAGGAGCGGGGAAAGACGGGCGGATGCATTGGCAGAGGGTTGCAATTTAAACAGGGTGGGAGATGAGGACAGGGAGAGGCGGAACTGTTGGGTGGAGGATGTGGGGACAGTATGGTACTGTAGGTTGAGGTCAGCATAATTACAAGAGCGGAGAGTATATTGTAAGGATAACTCCCATCTGCGCAGTTCAGAAAAGCTGGTGGTGGAGGGAAGAATCCAGATGGCTCTGGTAGTGAAGCAGCCATTGAAATCAGGTGTGTTATGTTCAGCTGCGTGTTGTGCCACAGGGTGGTCTACTTTGCTCTTGGCTACAGTTTGGCGGTGGTCGTTCATCCTGGTGGACATGTGTTTGGTAAGAGAGGATATAAAATGTAGACTGGCAATGGCAAGGAAATCGTTTCTGAAGAAGAGAAATTTGTTAACATCGAGTATAGATTTAAGTGTTAGGAAGTCGTTTCTGAAAGTATTTGTATGGAGTGTAGCCATGTATGGAAGTGAAACATGGACGATAACCAGTTTGGACAAGAAGAGAATAGAAGCTTTCGAAATGTGGTGCTACAGAAGAATGCTGAAGATAAGGTGGGTAGATCACGTAACTAATGAGAAGGTATTGAATAGGATTGGGGAGAAGAGAAGTTTGTGGCACAACTTGACTAGAAGAAGGGATCGGTTGGTAGGACATGTTTTAAGGCATCAAGGGATCACAAATTTAGCATTGGAGGGCAGCGTGGAGGGTAAAAATCGTAGAGGGAGACCAAGAGATCAATACATTAAGCAGATTCAGAAGGATGTAGGTTGCAGTAGGTACTGGGAGATGAAGAAGCTTGCACAGGATAGAGTAGCATGGAGAGCTGCATCAAACCAGTCTCAGAACTGAAGACCACAACAAAATCATACCAATGTAAAAAGCTGTGCAACGACTGCAGCAGAGCTGGTAAATTGGCCGCTTTCACAGGTGGCCAAGACCCAACATTACAAAATATTAGTTTTTAAGAAGAGAAAAAAAGGAGATGGAAAAGATTAATGTTGGAGATAGTTGTTCCTTCACCGACACTCCTCACGGAGGTGGCTCGGAATGTGTCGTCGAGCCCTAAGTCCCTCGGCAGCGCGTCTCATTGTTACTTTATTACACGAGATAATTCACGACTCGGATGTCACGAGTCGATTCATACCTCGCATAACTGTTCTAATATTTACGTCTTGTTAGTTTTTTTATACTGTATCTGTCTTGATTAGCTAGATTACTGGTTGATTGGCGACTCCACGGCGTGTTGTGTGCACCACGACCAAATAGTGGATAGAATTGGAAGGAAAATCAGCATTGGCCGTATTTTGTTGTTTTATTGTCAGCAAAATCGATTTTCGGTCACTTAGTGACCATCTTCAGTGCTGTAATATACAATTAAAATTGGTAGGCACTGAGGATGGTCACTAAGTGACCGAAAATAGATTTTGCTGACAATAAAACAACAAAATACGGCCAATGCTGATTTTCCTTCCAATTCTAGATTACAGGTGTTACAGTTTTTCTATGGTAATGTAGTGCGGTGGCAGGTTTAACGGGGAACCTGGTCCATTAACTGACCACCATCTATCCTACTTCATTTAGTGACAAGTTTCCGTTCAAAAAATTCTGTGTGTTACTATTTCTACTTTTAGTGTCGTTTAATGTGTGTGTTGAATGTTATTCTTGTATCGTTATTATATGTGTGTTAATTAGCTCGATTACTTGTGTTATAGTTTTTCTATGCTAATGTAGTCATTTATATGTTTTTCGTGGTGCACGGTACAATAACAAGTCACGAACTATCCTTCTTGATAGAGTAACATGTTTCTGTTCCAATTTCTCTGTGTATTACTATTGCATCATTTTGTGTCGTGTATGTGTCATGTACACATTACTGTTAATTTGTCTCCTCGTTGGTGTTAATGTCTCCGTTGTGCTGGAGTCTTTATCTCAGACAACCCATTCGCCCCTCTGTCGTCTAACTCGATGTCGATATGGTCTCATTTCTTTATTGATAGTGGGTTCAGTTTTAGAGATCTCATCTGTATGTGCGCTTTTTTTAATAGTTACGATTTGTCTGAGTCCCTGTGTGTTTCTTGTAGTGCCTCTGTGGTAACTCCTGGTATGTTTCTATATAAGTGGCTGTACAGCTCACAGTACAGAGCTAAATGTTCCAGAGATCCACATTCCCCACACAGCCGGGCGCCTCTGTCAGCACGCGAAACGCGCACCAAATGCACTGGATAAGGGTCGTGGCCGGTTAGGAATTGAATCATGCCATGGCTCGTAACAGCTCCCTGATGAGAAAACTACAATATAGGCATAATGCGCCTAAATTCATCTGCTCCCAGTCCTGATTCGTAGTACAAAACTTCCACATAATCGCTTTCTTCGTGTCCACTAGTCGTCTAGCCTTAGATCGTCAAGATGGCGCCGACCTATGTTCATCGCATTTATGCAAAACAAAAAAAGGAATGATCTGTCTTGAAATGATTGGAGAACACATACTGTTGAAAAACGAATGTATAGCTCTTCAAAACATCGACACAAATTATAAGTTTACACTGTGGTTCGCGTGCATATTCAATCTCACAAAATTAAAAATGTTCACGAAACCACAATCCGATAGCATCTAGTAAACTGACCTTCTCTTTCTCCTGAATGTTAGCGCGGAGGAACTGAATACGTAATAGAAAGAAATGAATTCGTAAATGGCGCCGTAACCAGCTTCTCAATGCTTGACAAGTTAGCACCCTCTCTCAGCCCGTACCACTGCATATCAATACGTGTTATTTACAATCACTGAATAGGCAAATCACTGAGAATTGTTGGTGGGAGCAGTGTTGAATGAGGTACTGGAATTTGATCAAATACCAAAGCACAAGATGACTTAGTTATGATTAGCATTTAATAGAGCTTATTGCTCTGTGACACTATATCAGAGTGACTACCTGTGAAGACCAGCGCGCGGAAGAATGCGAAGTCACGACCTACGTCACGTCAGACTGCAGCACACGATTCAGCACAATACAATAAGCTGGAATTGTCTTTCCGGTAATCCTGATCCTCATACAGATCATGTAGCATCGTACCTCACCATCAGGCAAACGCAGTTTTATCAGAATAGTATGCTCCATCAGAACAAGATTTCTAAATCAAATACGTCTTAACACTTTAGAATACAGAATCCGACTCTCCAGCAAGGGCAATGCCACTATAATGGCTGGCTGAATTTTGAACAAGAAGCGCGTGGCAAATTTTGCCGCCAAGGCACGTCATTGGCTCCCCAAAGACAAACTTTATGTTGCAGTGTTCATGCAAAGAGTTTACTATCAATCATAATCGATATGTAGTGAAGCTGGCTGCTTAATATCTGAGAGATAGTTGCAAAATAAATACTATGGATCTTGGAAAGTTAAAATAGGTGGCGAGAAAATGAAAGGCACCCTTCACCGTTTTGATATTCCTCGAGGTCGGTTTCTGCCTATCTTTCCATTCTTCTGTAAATAATTCGTATGAGCTCGTACTAAGTAAAAACACAAAATGCAGAGCCGGACAAAAAGCAACACTACAAGGAAAGGTCATTTTACTGACAAGTGGGGTGACAGTGTGTTCATCATTGTAGGAGTATATGACAGCAAATTCAGACAAAATGAAACAACATGTCACAGTAAAGAGTGCCCAGAAGTCGCATCAGCGTACAGATTATCCCCCACTCGCGGCAACGCAGGTATGTCTTTCCGTATTCAACCCACCATGAAAGTGCGGAATGGCATCTTGCGACAGATTGTCCCGAGCATCTTGCGCCATTTGTTTCACCTCGGCAATGGGTCTTGCAGGCCCTGTAGAACGAGTAAGTTCCCATTTAATCGCCGGCCGCTGTGGCCGAGCGTTTCTAGGCGCTTGAGTCCGGAACCGCGCTGCTGCTACGGTCGCAGGTTCGAATCCTGCCTTGGGCATGGTTGTGCGTGATGTCCTTATGTTAGTTCGGTTTAAGTAGTTCTCAGTCTAGGGGACTGATGACCTCAGATGTTAAGTCCCATAGAGCTTGGAGCCATTTCATCGTGTCCCATACGTGTGCAATTGATGAGAGATCTGGTGATCTTACGGGCCAGGGCAGTTGCACATCACGAAGAGCACATTGCGTAGCAGCAACCGTATGTGGACTGCATTATCCTGCTGAATAATCACGTCACCTTCCTGTCGAAGCAATGGCAGTAGCACGGGGATAACAGCCTCTGCAATGTTGCGCACACTGAACACTCCCCATACACCACCATTAAGACTGGGATGGGGACCCGTCCGTTGCTTACCGTTTTAGTCAAGTTTAGTGTTGTCTCCTTCAAAGTAGTTCCCTTCTCATTGCACTTACTTTTTCCAGCGTTTCTGCCATTGATGGTAACATTTCTCGAACTCATCTTCTGTAATATCCTTCAAGACCATCGTCACAGCTTGTTGGACATCTTGTGCTGTTTCAAAATGGTGTCCCTTGACCGCCGTTTTGACTCTCGGAAATAGAAAGAAGTCGCACAGAGCGATATCTGGTGAATAAGGTGGCTGTGGTAGTGCTGAAATTTGTTTTGAGGTTAAAAATTGGTGTACTTACAGATCAGTATGGGATGGCGCATTATCGTGATGCAGAATCCAATTATAAGCAATGTTGGCGCCGACACGAAGAAGTCTTTTACGAAGTCTTTCTAAAATTTCTTTGTAGTAGTTTTGGTTAACTGTTTTTCCATGAGGCACACACTCTTTATGAACAATTCCCTTGGAATCAAAGAAACACACAAGCATGCATTTCAGTTTTGACTTTGACATGCAAGCTTTTTTTGGTCTGGGTGATCCCTTTGAGCACCATTGCGAACTTTGGCGTTTTGTCTCTGGATCGTACTGAAAAAACCAATTTTCATCACCACTGATAACACGACTCAACAATTCTGGATTGATTTCCGTTTGCTCTGAGAGATCGGCTGCCGCATTTTTCCGTGTTTCTCGCTGTTGTGGTGTGAGATTTTTGGGGACCATTTTTGCACAAATCTTTCTCGTACCAAGATTTTCAGTTATTATTAGACGAACCGTTTCTCGATTGATGTTCAGTTCTTCTGCAATCATTTTCACGGGTAATATTCGATCAGATCGTACGAGTTCATGCACCCTGGCCAAGTTGACACCCGTCCGTGAGGTTGATGGTCGTCCACTGCGGTCTTCATATTCAACATTTGTTCTGCCTCCACTAAACATTTTATGCCAACGAAAAACTTGAGCTCTTGACATAACCTCCTCTCCAAAAGCCTTCTGAAGCTTACCGTAAGTTGTCGTCGCGTTTTCACCCAATTAAATGGCATACCGTTGCGCAATATTACGCGGTTCCATTTCCGTGCCGAGAGACAAACAAGTGTTAACTTACCACAGCACAACTCACGACTGAGCAGTTGCATCGATGTGCCGCTTGGACTAGAAGCAGCTTATAGGTCAAGGTCAAAGATATTGTGCCTACACAAACCTGCAGGGTTGCCACATCTTGCAAAGAAAATCAGTCTCATTACTTTATTGTCGCACCTCGTACTCTCATCACTAAAGATCACAGAGCGCCATTCCACCCTCCAGTCGCCGGCCGGAGTGGCCGAGCGGTTCCAGGCGCTTCAGTCTGGAACCTCGCGACCGCTACGGTCGCAGGTTCGAATCCCGCCTCGGGCATGGATGTGTGTGATGTCCTTAGGTTAGTTAGGTTTAAGTAGTTCTAAGTTCTAGGGGACTGATGACCTCAGATGTTGTCCCATAGTGCTCAGAGCCCTTTGAACCACCCTCCAGTCAACCCTTTCACGACGCCATGGTAGGCGTGCTTGGCGGTTTGGTGTTGCCAGTGGGAGCCTGGCCAGAGGCACACGTTACCGTAAACCTGCTGCAAACAGAAAGTTCCCAACGGTTCCTAATGACGCAACAGGCGCCTGGGTTTCGTCCCTGGATGAAGTTCGGTCGGCCACCGCTGCTCGCACAATGCGTCGATCTCGATGTATGTCTGTACTACGCAAACGTCCATAACCTGGTCTACAGCCCGCATCTCGTGGTCGTGCGGTAGCGTTCTCGCTTCCCACGCCCGGGTTCCCGGGTTCGATTCCCGGCGGGGTCAGGGATTTTCTCTGCCTCGTGATGGCTGGGTGTTGTGTGCTGTCCTTAGGTTAGTTAGGTTTAAGTAGTTCTAAGTTCTAGGGGACTGATGACCATAGATGTTAAGTCCCATAGTGCTCAGAGCCATTTTTACCATTTGAACCTGGTCTACAGCTGTGGGAGTGTTGCACGGATCAACCCCGTCAAATGGCTCAAGCTGTTTAACAGGGGTATGTACTCGTCGGCGGGACATGATTGTACCCTAGAATGAATGTTGCAAACAGTGTTCACCTCTTAAATTTAGAACAGTTACTGCCTGCAGAGTCAAAACAGCGGGTGCACACACAGGGCATTTGAGTATCATGTGATCGACGATGATTGTGAGAAGTGAATCACTAACACTACAACTCCTCAGTGTGCATATACACTCTTAGAAAAAAAATTTTTTTGTTAAAAAAACGGCGCACCACGAAGGAATTATCCGAATGAGACAAATATCGGTAGATGTGATGTACATGTACAGACAATAACATTTCAGAGAAGATGGATGACTTATTCAAGACAAATTGAGCAGTTCATTAACGCGTTGACGCACCTCTGGCCCTAATACAAGCAGTTATTCGGCGTGGCACTGATCAACAGAGCTGTTTGACGTCCTCCTGAGGAATATCGTGCCAAATTCTGTCCAGTTGGCGCGTTAAATCGTCAGAGTCCCGTGCTGGCTCGAAGGCTCTGCCTATAACGCTGCAAATGTTCTCCATAGGGGAGACAACCGGTGACCGTGCTAGCCGAGGTAGGGTTTGGCAAGCACGAAAACAGGCCGTAGAATCTCTCGCCGTATGTGGGCGGGCATTATCTTGCTGAAAAGTAAGCCCAGGCTGGCTTGCCATGATCAACAACAAAACGTGGCGTAGAATATCATCAACATACCACCGCGCTGTAAGGATACCGCGGATAACGACCAAAGGGGTCCTACTACGAAACGGAATGGCGCCACAGAGCATACCTCAAGGTCGTCGGGCCATATGGCGGGCGACAGTCAGGATGCTATCCCACCAGTGTCTGGGGCGTTTCCAGACATTCTTCGCCGATCATCGGGGCTCAGATCGAAGTGGGGCTAAACACTGAAGACAGTGCCACTCCGGTCAGTCAGATTCCAGACCGACTGAACCGTGGAACTACTCAGTTCCTTAGAAAATCAAAATTACTATCTCACCACAGTTATTTAAAGGAAATAAGAAGCCCGGGATCACTGGTGATGGACAAGCTTGTGGTTGTTTTATAATTTTAATTTCACTCAAAACAGACTTTATTATAAACTTCAATTCGGACATTTGCCCTCTTACTGATGCAATATACAAATATTCACTTTAACTGAATTACATGAACACGAATAAGAATCGTATTTTACGTCCGCAACCAAAATCATAGATAGTAGGCAGGGTGAATAATCTTAAACAATCGTTCTTGTTTAACCATATCTCAAAAGACTAGTAACACTATACGCTTCCAACCCAAAGTTACACAACCACATAATACCACAACTTAATTTTTTTTTAAAACAAAGGCTTTATAGCGTAATAAACCTGAACTGCCCACATGAAGGTCCACAGTGAAACATGCTTATACTAAAAATGCACAGTGGGCCAACAAAGGTCGCAAATCTGGCACACAGGAAAAACAACAAGTTGCACATTCATTAAAGATATACAAATGATTAACATAAGTGTTACATAAGAATGACTAGTAATAACTCAACCAGTTAAATGACGTACAGAAACGGTAGTATTAACAAAGTGGCCTCACTTAACTAACGGACATAATGACACACTTAACTTTAGAGAACAGCGTTAAGGCCAAAAGCAGTATTTGGAAGCAATTGCCGTCAGGCAATACGGGCGTTCACTCCCCACGGCTTGTGCACACACTCACTAGGAGGCGGTATATTTTTTATATAGTCCGACCGTCCCCACAATGAGCGGTCCTGACAAGAATCCATAATCGTACCGACGCCAGGAAACGAGCCGACTTAACAATTGGCCTGCAGCACAAATAGATTGCAATGAAAGCAACGTCAAATCACAGCCACACTGGAATATACGTATAATAAGCATGCCCCGAAATTCTTACGGAGCAATACTCCAACATTACCCGTCTCCCAGTAAATTTGCAGGAAACTTAGAGATCACTTCCAGTTGCCTTAAGGCACTTTCAGCATTAAATAAACATACCAAATCCTGCCGTGACAAATGATTAAACTATTAACTCTACGGCTGCTGGGCTCGTACACAACCGCAACCAGTCACAAAGCGGTCAATATGTCCTAAAACAAGTTAAAATTTGCATGAAAACCACTTAAAAGTCACACTACACAGATGATGAGAAACGAAATGAGGAACATCAGCCTCCTTTAAATAGCCACTGTGGAAGCGAGCTCAGAACCATCTCCGGTAGCTACCCGTGCCCCAATAACTTTCTTAATTAAACACAGAATAAAAGTCGTACGTAACTTGTAGCTTGCAAATTCCGAGCTGGGAAGCTGTTCAGCATTAGACGACGAACCCACCACAATTTTGCACGTCAAGGCTCCCAATGATCGGCGCCGTACATCCGGCGCGACAAAAGACAAGGGCGGCCGGCGAGCACCGCGAGGCCCATGCACCACGGTTAGGGACTCAGGCTTGTTTCCACACATGTTGGCTCGTTGAACGCCGACCGGAGACTCTCGCGTCACACGTTCACCCGGAAAACCGCCGGGGGAAGCAGTCAGAGATAGCGAGACAGCCGAATATCGGCCTCAGCGATGCAAGTAGCACACCCTAGCGGCAGCCGCCACGGCCCACCGACACTACCACAAACTGGCATGTTGGTACAGAGAGGTCAGTGACAGTCGGCACAAGGGACGCAGTGAGTTCCCTTTCTGCGACGCGCCTTTTAATGATCCTTGTGCTCACTGAAGCACCAGTTGCACGTCAGATCGATAATAATGATGAATCCGGGGCTCTGAGTGCCTCTCTGACGATTGCTTGTTCTTCACGTTCTGTCGTCTCCCTAAGTCGACCACTTCCTTCTTGACGCTGTGTTCAGCCACGGTTCATGCATTCCTGCAAACAACGTCGACTAGGGGAATCGCTGCTGTTCAAATATAGAACGATTCGCCGATTGATCCAACTGGCCTCTTTGACCCCAGCTGAATATGACTATATTGTTCACGCGCCTGTCTGCAAGGCACGGATACTGTTCAAGTGACTTCATGGAATTACACTACTGGCCATTCAAATTGACGCACCAAGAAGAAATGCAGATAATAAACGGGTATTCATGGGACCAATATATTATACTAGAACTGACATGTGATTACATTTTCACGCAATTTGGGTGCGTAGATCCTGAGAAATCAGTACCCAGAACAACCACCTCTCGCCGTAATAACGGCCTTGATACGCCTGGGCATTCAGTCAAACAGAGCTTGGATGCCGTGTACAGGTACAGCTGCCCATGCAGCTTCAACACAATACCATAGTTCATCAAGAGTAGTGACTGGCGTATTGTGACGAGCCAGTTGCTCGGCCACCATTGACGAGACGTTTTCAGTTGGTGAGAGATGTGGAGAATGCAGTGGCCAGGGCAGCAGTCGAACATTTTCTGTATCCGGAAAGGCCCGTACAGGACCTGCAACATGCGGTCGTGCATTATCCTGCTGAAATGTAGGGTTTCGCAGGGATCGAATGAAGGGTTGAGCCACGGGTCGTAACACATCTGAAATGTAACGACCACTGTTCAAAGTGCCGTCAATGCGAACAAGAGGTCACCGAGACGTGTAACCAATGGCACCCCATAGCATCTCGCCGGGTGATACGCCAGTATGGTGATGACGAGTACACGCTTCCAACGTGCGTTCACCGCGATGTCGCCAAACACGGATGTGACCATCAAGATGCTGTAAACAGAGCCTGGATACATCCGAAAAAATGACGTTTGCCATTCGTGCACTCAAGTTCGTCGTTGAGTACACCATCGCAGGCACTCCTGTCTGCGATGCAGCTTCAAGGGTAATCGCAGCCACAGTCTCCGTGCTGATAGTCCATGCTGCTGCAAACGTCGTCGAACTGTTCGTGCAGGTGGTTGATGTCTTACAAACGTCCCTATCTGTTGACTCAGGGATCGAGACGTGGCTTCACAATCCGCTACAGCCATGTGGAGCAGCAATGTCGCGATACGATAAACCGCAATCGCGATAGGCTACAATCCGACCTTTATCAAATTCGGATACGTGATGGTACGCATTTCTCCTCCTTACACGAGACATCACAACAACGTTTCACGAGGCAACGCCGGTCAACTGCTGTTTGCGTATGAGAAATCGGTTGGAAACTATACTCATGTCAGCATGTTGTAGGTGTCGCCATCGGCGCCAATCGTGTGTGAATGCACTGAAAAGATAATCATTTGCGTATCACAACATCTTCCTATCGGTTAAATTTCGCGTCTGTAGCACGTCATCTTCGTGGTGTAGCAATTTTAATGGCCAGTAGTGTAAATTCGCAGAGACTTTATGGCATTGTATCAAAAAAAAAGAAAATGGTTCTGTGGTGTCACCGCCAGACACCACACTTGCTAGGTGGTGGCCTTTAAATCGGCCGCGGTCCGTTAGTATACGTCGGACCCGCGTGTCGCCACTATCAGTGATTGCAGACCGAGCGCCGCCACACGGCAGGTCTAGAGAGACTTTCTAGCACTGGCCCAGTCGTACAACCGACTTTGCTAGCGATGGTTCACTGACAAAATACGCTTTCATATCCCGAGACGATTGTTTAGCATAGCCTTCAGCTACGTCACTTGCTACGACCTAGCAAGGCGCCATTATCAGTTACTATTGATATTGATTCATGTACCGTCAAGACCGACGTTCTTCATTAACGGATTAAAGTTAAGTATTCCACCAGCTACGTCCGTTTTTCTAAATTCTAATTTCCTTGTCCTGTTCCAGACCTCACGCCAGCCTGCGTGAGCTAAAACGCGTGCCTTTCGGCCTCCTCTAGTAACACGGTGTTGGCTCTCCTGCCAGCCAAAACAGGTTCAAATGGATCTGAGCACTATGGGACTTAACTTCTGAGGTCATCAGTCCCCTAGAACTCAGAACTACTTAAACCTAACTAACCTAAGGACAACACACACATCCATGCCCGAGGCAGGATTCGAACCTGCGACCGTAGCGGTCGCTCGGTTCGAGAGTGAAGCGCCTAAAACCGCTCGGCCACCCCGGCCGGCTGGCATTGTATCGTCACGTCTCGTCTTTACTATCCTTAGCAGGTGCGGGGTGAAATAGCTCTGCAGCGTCGCACATTCATCCATCGGTCGCCAAAGTTTAGTGCGCCGCTCGTGGTCTCGCGGTCGCGTTTTCGCTTCCCGTGCACGGGGTGCCGGGTTCGAGTCCCGGCGGGGTCAGGGATTTTCACTTGCTTCGAGATGGCTGGGTATTTGTGTCGTCCTCATCATTTCATCATCATTCATGAAAGTGGCGAGATTGGACTGAGCAAACGTTGGGAATTTGATAACCGCGCAGTTGAGCGCCTCACAAACCAAACATCATCATCATCGCCAAAGTTTATAATTTTGCATTTTCCCTCGATACCTGTATCAGTATTGATTTGTGACCAATTTGCATAACTCCTTCGTGATTCGTCGTTTCGTGTGTGTGTGTGTGTGTGTGTGTGTGTGTGTGTGTGTGTGTGTGTGTGTGTGTGTGTCTGTGTGTCTGTAAGAGTGTGTTATACCGTACTGTCGCTCTGAATGCGTCTCTGACGACGCTTGTTCTTCACGTTCTGTCGTCTCCCTAGGTCGACCACTTCCTTCCTTCCTTCCTTCCTGTAGTATACAGTGAAGTTGCAGCATTAGAAAATTGCAGCGAAATGCAGGAAGATCTGCAGCGGATAGGCACTTGCTGCAGGGAGTGGCAACTGACCCTTAACATAGACAAATGTGTTGTATTGCGAGTAGAACATAGAAAGAAGGATCCTTTATTGTATGATTATATGATAGCGGAACAAACGCTGGTAGCAGTTACTTCTGTAAAATATCTGGGAGCATGAGTGCGGAACGATTTGAAGTTGAATGATCATATAAAATTAATTGTTGGTAAGGCAGGTACCAGATTGAGATTCATTGGGAGAGTCCTTAGTAAATGTAGTCCCTCAACAAAGGAGGTGGCTTACAAAACTCTCGTTCGACCTATACTTGAGTATTGCTCATCAGTGTGGGATCCGTGCTAGGTCGGGTTGACAGAGGAGATTGAGAAGATCCAAAGAAGAGCGGCGCGTTTCGTCACAGGGTTATTTGGTAACCGTGATAGCGTTACGGAGATGTTTAGCAAACTCAAGTGTCAGACTCTGCAAGAGAGGCGCTCTGCATCGCGGTGTAGCTTGCTGTCCAGGTTTCGAGAGGGTGCGTTTCTGGATGAGGTATCGAATATATTGCTTCCCCCTACTTATACCTCCCGAGGAGATCACGAATGTAAAGTCAGAGATTCCAGCGCGCACGGAGGCTTTCCGGCAGTCGTTCTTCTCGCGAACCATACGCGACTGGAACAGGAAAGGGAGGTATAATGACAGTGGCACGTAAAATGCCCTCCGCCACACACCGTTGGGTGGCTTTCGGAGTATAAATGTAGATGTAGAACACATTCCTTGGGGGTGCTGAATTCTTTTCCGGCAGGGTATAAATTGTGTGAGTCTCGTTACGTGTAACGTCGCGTGTTGTTTACGGCTGTAGATCGAGTGGTCGCACGCGGAGGAACGAAGAAATCCGAACCGGATGTTGCCTCTGCCATACGCGGCTCGGGATGAGGCTGCGTTCCGTCCCTTTACTGGGCCGCCATTTTTCATCACCCTGCCTTCCCGCCACCGGAGCCCTTCCGCAGGTGCGGCCCGCGCGGCTGTCGATATTCGCGGGCTTTAGGGCCCCATAAACCCGCGCGGCCGTCACAATGGCGGCCGGCACGCCACAGCGCGGCTCGCCCGCCCGGATGAATGGCGCCCGCGTTTTGTTCCGAGGGCGCCAACTGTTTCTCTCCCCGGCCTAAACAACAGGTGGCCTTTGTCTCAGAGCTGCTGCCGAGTTTTACGAGTTCTGCTACCACTGCTGGTCCCGGAGACCGTAGCGAAACGCGAGGGCCTGCAGAGCACCCACAGCAGGTGCTGCGACTCCCACGTGACCCTCGTCGTGAATGAATGTAACTTATTTCGGATAAATAGGCGGAGGGATCAGTCACTCACTATTCCACTACACTATTGGCGACGAATCGTAGCGAACAACTGAGATCACATAAGCTTCACCAGATAAGCCAACGATTCCTTATGAATATATCCGGTTAGTGAACAAGTTTTTAGTGTTTGTTTTGCATGTTGGTATCCCCGTTGCTATGGCTTCATTCATTCATTTTTTTACTTGTAGTTCACTATTGCTATTTGACTGTCAATAAAATTCTTCTGGGCTGTTGACCGCAATGTCAATATACAGGGTGGTCCATTGATAGTGACCGGGCCAAATACCTCACGAAATTAGCGTCAAACGAAATAACTACAAAGAACGAAACTTGTCTAGCTTGAAGCGGGAAACCAGATGGCGCTATTCTTGGACTGCTAGATCGCGCTGCCATATGTCAAACGGATATCAACTGCCTTTTTTTTAATAGGAACCCCATTTTTATTACATATTTGTGTAGTGCGTAAAGAAATATGAATGTTTTAGTTGGAGCACTTTTTTCGCTTTGTGACAGATGGCGTTGTAATAGTCACAAACGTATAAGTACGTGGTATCACGTAACATTCCGCCATTGCTGACGGTATTTGCTTCGTGACACATTACCCGTGTTAAAATGGACCGTTTACCAATTGCGGAAAAGGTCGATATCGTGTTGATGTATGGCTATTGTGATCAAAATGCCCAACGGGCGTGTGCTATGTATGCTGCTCGGTATCCTGGACATCATCCAAGTGTCCGGACCGTTCGCCGGATCGTTACGTTATTTAAGGAAACAGAAAGTGTTCAGTCACATGTGAAACGTCAACCACGACCTGCAACAAATGATGATGCCCAAGTAGGTGTTTTAGCTGCTGTCGCGGCTAATCCGCACATCAGTAGCAGACAAACTGCGCGAGAATCGGGAATCTCAAATACGTCGGTGTTGAGAATGCTACATCAACATCGATTGCACCCGTACCGTATTTCTATGTACCAGGAATTGCATGGCGACGACTTTGAACGTCGTTTACAGTTCTGCCACGAAGCACAAGAGAAATTACGGGACGATGACAGATTTTTCGCACGCGTTCTACGTAGCGACGAAGCGTCATTCACCAACAGCGGTAACGTAAACCGGCATAATATGCGCTATTGGGCAACGGAAAATTCACGATGGCTGCAAAAAGTGGAACATCAGCGACCTTGGCTGGTTAATATATGGTGCGGCATTATGGGAGGAAGGATAATTGGCCCCCATTTTATCGATGGCAATCTAAATGGTGCAATGTATGCTGATTTCCTACGTAATGTTGTACCGATGTTACTACACGATGTTTCACTGCATGACAGAATGGCGATGTACTTCCAACATGATGGACGTCCAGCACATAGCTCGCGTGCAGTTGAAGCGGTATTGAATAGCATATTTCAAGACAGGTGGATTGGTCGTCGAAGCACCATACCATGGCCAGCACGTTCACCGGATCTGACGTCCCCCGATTTCTTTCTGTGGGGAAAGCTGAAGGATATTTGCTATCGTGATCCACCGACAACGCCTGACAACATGCGTTAGCGCATTGTCAATGCATGTGCGAACATCACGGAAGGCGAACTACTCGTTGTTGAGAGGAATGTCGTTACACGTATTGCCAAATGCATTGAGTTTGACGGACATCATTTGTGCATTTATTGCATTAATGTGGTATTTACAGGTAATCACGCTGTACAAAGGTACATGTATAACATTGGAACAACCGAAATAAAATGTTAAAATTTACCTACATTCTGTATTTTAATTTAAAAAACCTACCTGTTACCAACTGTTCGTCTAAAATTATGAGCCATATGTTTGTGACTATTACAGTGCCATCTGTCACAAAGCGAAAGATTTGGTCCAACTAAAACATTCATATTTCTTTACGTACTACACGAATATGTAATAAAAAAATGGGAGTTCCTATTTTAAAAAAAAACGCATTTGATATCCGTTTGACCTACCTAGCGGGTCGACCATAGCGCCATCTGGTTTCCCCCTTCAAGCTAGACAAGTTTCGTTCTTTGTAGGTTTTTCGTTTGACGCTTATTTCGTGAGATATTTGGCCCGGTCACGATCAATGGACCACCCTGTATAAAACTGTCTGACGTTTCGGCCGCTGTTGCTAATAGCCTTCCTCAGGGCTTTGTGCTGAGCTCAGCAACATTGGCAGAAATGTCGGACAATTTTATATGTTGACAATGCGGTCAACAGCCCAGAACAGTTTTATTGACAGTGACAACAGCCACGGAAGCCTACGTTTACACGTTGCCGTTTGAGTTTACGTATTGTTACTTCGTCACTTATAGATAGCGAGCCGAGCTGTGGACGCCAGAAAATGGAGTGCAAAGTGGAAAAATCGGAAGATTTCCGACATATTCTTCTGCTTGAGATGAATAGAGCTATAACAGCAGCAGAGGCAGCCAGAAACGTTTGCGCCGTGTATGGGGATAATATCAGTGGACAGAGCACGGCAAAAAATGGTTTTCCCGTTTAAGGAGGATCGTTTTGACATAAGCGACTAACCACGTTCAGGACCTTCGAGGTTTGATGAAGATCTGTTAAACGCGTTAATTCACAATGATCCACGTCAGTGAACTCGAGAACTGACAAATGTGATGAGCTGTTATCATTGCAGTATCATGCGACATTTGCATGGAATCATCATCATCTTGGACAGTTTCCAGCCACTGGCTGGGTCTGTCGGGAACACAAGCCTCTCCATCGTGTTCTGTCTTTCCACCATTCCCCCTCTTCCACCTTCGTCCAGTTCTCTCCTCTTCTCATCACACATTCCTTCACTCCCTTCACCCATCTATCTCTTGGTCTTCCTCTGGGCCTCTTCCCCTCCAGTTGCAGATCAAACATCCTCTTTGGAATTCTTCCCTCATCCATTCTCTTCATGTGTCCATACCACTGCAGCCTTGATTTTTCTATCCTGTCCTGTACTGGTTCCTCCTTTAGTCTTTCCATCACATACACATTTCGCAATCTGTCTCGTCTTGTTACACCCAACCTGCTCCTCTGGAACTTCATTTCACTAGCCTGTATTCTACTTTTGTCGCTTTTGTGCATTACCCATGTCTCACTTCCGTATGCCAATATGGGGACAAAGTAGGTTCGGTATATAATTCCCTTGGATTTCTGTGGCACCTCCTTGCTCCAAATAAGCCCCCTAATGCATTTGTAGAACTGCCCTGCTTTTCTACACCTTTCATTTATCTCCATTGCGTTTCCCCCCTTACTTTCAATCACGCTTCCCAGGTACTTGAAGTTCTCTACCACTTGTAGTTTTTCCCCTCCACAAGTTATATCCACATTTGGCCTATTCTTCTTCCTTGTTGTGACGATTATTTCACTTTTCTTTGCAAAGAAATGCATTCCATATTGTGCTGCCGTTGCCTCCCATGCATCTAACTGCTCTTGCACCTCCTTCTCGCAATTTCCCCATAACATCAGGTCATCGGCAAAAAGCACTGCTTTCATTTTATGATCTCCAATTGCATCTGATACTTGCTGTAGGATTTCATCCATAACAATAATAAACAATAAAGGCGAAAGTGCACTTCCCTGTCGTAGCCCATTTTCCAGCTTGAACCATGCAGTACGTTCCCTCCCCACTTTCACACAACTCTCACTTCCCTCATACATTTTTCTGACTTTTCGTGTTATCTCTTCATCTATCCCTTTTGCGTTCAGCACATCCCAGAGCTTGTCCCTACAGATACTGTCATACGCCTTCTCAATATCCAAAAAGGCCATGATTAAGTCCTTCCCGTACTCATAGTGCCTTTCCTGCAGTTGCCTTACCGCAAATATGAGGTCCGTTGTTGATCTTCCCGGTCTGAAACCGTACTGCTCCTCTTGCAGTCTACTTTCAATACTGCTTCTTATTCTCTTCTCCAGGATCTTTTCATAGATTTTTCCACAGTGGCATAGTAGGGTGATTCCTCTGTAGTTCTCACATCTCCTTTTATCCCCTTTCTTGAAGATCGGGACTATAATTCCTTTCTTCCAATCCTCAGGAATTCTGTTCTCCTTCCACACCACCCTCAGCACTCTGTATAGCCACTGGGTTCCTACTTGGAATGGGAAAGGTTAAAAATCGGGCGTATGGGTACCGCATTCTCTAAGCCAAAATCACAAAAATAAGCGGGTGACCAGATGTGTATCTGTGTTTACTAGTCACTGATTCGCTCTTGTACAACACTGACCATACCTGTCGTCTATCGTTACTGGTGACGAGAAATGGTCTCTTTGTGCCAACATAGGGAAAGAAAAGGAATGGTTGAGCCGAAACAAAGCAGCAACTCCCCGCACAAAGACCTGCGTGCGTCCATAAAAGAGAATGTTACGCATCCGGTGGAACAGCAACGGTGTGGTGTACTGCGAATTACTTCCCCGAAGTGTAACCAACAGTGGCGACATTTACTGTCAGCACCTGAGACGTCTTGCAGACGCAGTCCAAGAACGACGACCAGGAAGACTGCATGACCGATGCTACTGCAAGATAACGCCCCTCCGCATTCTGATAGACTGACAAAAAATGCTGTACAGGAGCTGGGTTGAGAAGTCATTGCGAAAGAACCGTATTCACTTCATCTTGCGCTCTCAGATTTTCACCTTTCCGCTCTCTGTAGAACAACCTTCAAGGAACTTCCTTGCCGGATGAAAATGTGTCACGAGCATAGCTCGACGAGTTCTTCGTCTCAAAACCACGTGATTTCTACAATCTCGCAATCGAAATGTTACCCCATCGTTGCCAGAGTGCTATAAACAGTGAGGGTTGGTTCAAATGGCTCTGAGCACTATGGGACTTAACATCGGAGGTCATCAGTCCCCTACAACTTAGAACGACTTAAACCTAACTAACCTAAGGACATCACACACATCCATGCCCGAGGCAGGATTCGAACCTGCGACCGTAGCAGTCGCGCGGTTCCGGCCTGAGCGCCTAGAACCGCTAGACCACCGCGGCCGGCAACAGTGAGGGAGAATATAATATTGATGACCAGAGTCCGTTTTGTGTGTGTTTGTTAAACGGATGAAAAAAAACTCTATGAACCTATGCACCAACCCAACACATTTGTAGACTGCCATATTCACAACTTAGGTGGAAATGTCTAGTATTTTAATGTCGTTGCTTTCAGCAGAGGTGCAGGTCCACACCTTACTTAATACCTGAGATTATTTTAAATTTGAGTCACAAATAAATAACGAAAGAATATTTGCGTAATCTTCCTTTATTTTACACTTGCAGCTAAACGTACAACTGATTCACACAGTGGTTAAAATTTCCGTGAGGGTTGACATCAATGCTGCCACCATGATACTATTTCAAAGGAAAATGCTGATCCAGTTGCAGTAGTACATAGCTTACGCCAACCTACCTTTGACGCTGTCAGACAGACTCTGTCCGCCTGCAGCAGCGGCAAATTCTTTTGGGTGACATTACTGTTACGGCATCAAGCGAGACATATGTCGTAATGACAATTCGTCTCTTAGTTCGATTTATAGTTTATGTAATGTTAAATTAAAGTCCACGTCAACTGTCTGAAAAATACGGAGCACCACCATAGGCGTCCCCAGAAAAATGCCAGCGAGTGAGAGAGGTCAGGGGGGACGGAGCATACTCTAAATTTGGAATTTTTCATACGGGATGTTCTGAAATTCCCGCTACAGACATGTAGGACCTGTAGACGGGATTGAGTACATAATATTTTGAACAGGAAGCCATGTCCGGAGACATGCGATTTCCGTGCTACATGTTTGCTAACAAGGGAACCTCCCCATCGCACCCCCCTCAGATTTAGTTGTAAGTTGGCACAGTGGATAGGCCTTGAAAAACTGAACATAGATCAATCGAGAAACCAGGAAGAAGTTGTGTGGAACTATGAAAAAATTAGTAAAATATACAAACTGAGTAGTCCATGCGAAGATATGCAACATCAAGGAGCACCGTGGTCCCGTGGTTAGCGAGAGCAGCTACGGAACGAGAGGTCCTAGGTTCAAGTCTACCCTCGAGTGAAAAGTTTAATTTTTTATTTTCGGTTTATGTGACAAAGTCTTATGTTTTCATTAGTTTTTTGGGAGTGATTATCACATCCACAGGAAAACCTAAATCGGGCAAGGTAGAAGAATCTTTTTACCCATTCGCTAAGTGTACAAGTTAGGTGGGTCGACAACATATTCCTGTCATGTGACGCACATGCCGTCACCAGTGTCGTATAGAAGATATCAGACGTGTTTTCCTGTGGAGGAATCGGTTTACCTATGACCTTGCGATCAAATGTTTTCGGTTCCCATTGCAGAGGCACGTCCTTTCGTCTACTAATCGCACGGTTTTGCGGTGCGGTCGCAAAACACAGACACTAAACTTATTACAATGAACAGAGACGTCAATGAACGAATGGAAAGATCATAACTTTGCGAAAATAAAGAAAGTAAAATTTTCAGTCGAGGGAAGACTTGAACCAAGGACCTCTCGTTCCACAGCTGCTCACGCTAACCACGGGACTACGGCGCTCCGGAGCTAACATTCACCTTGATGTTGCTTATCTTGCACATGGACTACTCAGTTTGTATATTTTATTAATTTTTTTCATAGTTCCACACAACTTCTTCCTGTTTTCTCGATTGATCTGTGTTCAGTTTTTCAAGGCCTATCCACTGTGCCAACTTATAACTAAACCTGAGGGGGGTGCGATGGGGAGGTTCCCTTGTAAGTAGCTATGCAACAGGATAGTCATAGTGGTGCGGGGGCAGGGGGGGGGGGGGGGGCGAAGGCGAAGTGTTACGTCGGATCGGCTGGAGGGATTTTACTTCTGTCCTACCTCTCTGACCCGGTTCGAGCTTCACTCACGTGCCTGTGAGTGTTAGAGCAACATGGCTGAAAAAACTTTTTGCAGAATACACGGGCATGGTCCCTCTGAATGTACACTCCTGGAAATTGAAATAAGAACACCGTGAATTCATTGTCCCAGGAAGGGGAAACTTTAGTGACACATTCCTGGGGTCAGATACATCACATGATCACACTGACAGAACCACAGGCACATAGACACAGGCAACAGAGCATGCACAATGTCGGCACTAGTACAGTGTATATCCACCTTTCGCAGCAATGCAGGCTGCTATTCTCCCATGGAGACGATCGTAGAGATGCTGGATGTAGTCCTGTGGAACGGCTTGCCATGCCATTTCCACCTGGCGCCTCAGTTGGACCAGCGTTCGTGCTGGACGTGCAGACCGCGTGAGACGACGCTTCATCCAGTCCCAAACATGCTCAATGGGGGACAGATCCGGAGATCTTGCTGGCCAGGGTAGTTGACTTACACCTTCTAGAGCACGTTGGGTGGCACGGGATACATGTGGACGTGCATTGTCCTGTTGGAACAGCAAGTTCCCTTGCCGGTCTAGGAATGGTAGAACGATGGGTTCGATGACGGTTTGGATGTACCGTGCATTATTCAGTGTCCCCTCGACGATCACCAGTGGTGTACGGCCGGTGTAGGAGATCGCTCCCCACACCATGATGCCGGGTGTTGGCCCTGTGTGCCTCGGTCGTATGCAGTCCTGATTGTGGCGCTCACCTGCACGGCGCCAAACACGCATACGACCATCATTGGCACCAAGGCAGAAGCGACTCTCATCGCTGAAGACGACACGTCTCCATTCGTCCCTCCATTCACGCCTGTCGCGACACCACTGGAGGCGGGCTGCACGATGTTGGGGCGTGAGCGGAAGACGGCCTAACGGTGTGCGGGACCGTAGCCCAGCTTCATGGAGACGGTTGCGAATGGTCCTCGCCGATACCCCACGAGCAACAGTGTCCCTAATTTGCTGGGAAGTGGCGGTGCGGTCCCCTACGGCACTGCGTAGGATCCTACGGTCTTGGCGTGCATCCGTGCGTCGCTGCGGTCCGGTCCCAGGTCGACGGGCACGTGCACCTTCCGCCGACCACTGGCGACAACATCGATGTACTGTGGAGACCTCACGCCCCACGTGTTGAGCAATTCGGCGGTACGTCCACCCGGCCTCCCGCATGCCCACTATACGCCCTCGCTCAAAGTCCGTCAACTGCACATACGGTTCACGTCCACGCTGTCGCGGCATGCTACCAGTGTTAAAGACTGCGATGGAGCTCCGTATGCCACGGCAAACTGGCTGACACTGACGGCGGCGGTGCACAAATGCTGCGCAGCTAGCGCCATTCGACGGCCAACACTGCGGTTCCTGGTGTGTCCGCTGTGCCGTGCGTGTGATCATTGCTTGTACAGCCCTCTCGCAGTGTCCGGAGCAAGTATGGTGGGTCTGACACACCGGTGTCAATGTGTTCTTTTTTCCCATTTCCAGGAGTGTATAAGTTCACCACAATCCACTATTTCAGTAAGGTATTTGACACCGTCCTGCATAGCCGTTTAATGAAAAAAATACGAGCTTACGGAGTATCGGAGCAGACTTGCAATTGGATTCAGGACTTTCTTGCAGACAGAACTCAACACCTCGCTCTTAACAGAATAAAATCGACAGATGTAAAGGTAATATCCGGAGTACCACAGGGAAGTATCACAAGACCATTGTTGTTTACAATATATATGAATGATCTAGTAGAAAGCGTCGGATGCTCATTAAGGCTATTCGCAGATGATGTAACGTCAAAAGATAGTAAGAATTTGCAGAGCGACCTGCTGAGAATTGATGATTGGTGCAGGCTCTGGCAGTTGACCCTGAAAGTAGATAACTGTAGCGAATTGCGCATACATAGGAAAAGAAGTCCTCTACTGTACAGTTACACTATTTATGACAAACAGCTGGAGACAGCGTCTGCCGTAAAATATCCAGAGCGACCCTAAGTAGAATGCCCATATAAAACAGACTGTGGGAAAAGCATACACCAGACTCAGATTCATCGGAAGAATCTTAAGAAAATGTAACTCATCCACGAAAGAAGTGGCTTACACGGCGCTTGTTCGCCCAGTGCTTGAGTATTGTTCATCTATCCGGGATCCCTGTCGGGTAGGACTGATAGAAGAGATAGTAAAGATCCAACGAAGAGCGGCGCGTTTAGTCGCGGGATCGTTTTGCTGCCGAGAGAGCGTTGCGGAGATGCTAAACAAAATCCACAGGCAGACGTCACAAGAAACGGAGAGAGTTACTGTTGAAATTCGGGACAGCACTTTTCAGGAGGGCTCGGACAACGTATTACTTCCCCCCACATACATCTCGTGTATTGACCAGGAGGAGAAAATTCGAGAGATTAGAGCCAATACAGAGGCTTACTGACAATTGTTCTACCCACGCACTGTTCGTGAGTGGAACAGGGGTGGAGGTACCGAAAGTACCGTCCGCTACATACCATTAGGTGGCTTGCGGAGTATGACGTAGATGTAGTTGTACATGAAATAGCTGTTCGTCGCCTTTATCGAGATCGTTCCATAGTATACCCTTCTTGCCACTATTACGCAACACCTTCACCGTCGGCAGGAGTGGCCGTAGTGCTCCAAGGAGATGCCGCACAACCGAAATGGAAGAAGGCGTACTGCCTCACTTTGAACAGAACCCGTCAACGAGTACACGAGCAATTTCTTTGGCTACCAATGAGTGGAATTGTAGAACAAGGTAAGTACTGCGTCACGCCTAATCAATTTCTTGTAAAAATGGTCGCGTTACCAACATGTTTTCAAAAGGTTGTAGCACGGGAGCGGTACGTTTCCGGACATGAGTTCCAGTTCAAAATATTACGTACTCAGTCCCATCTACGAGTCCTAGAAGTTTGTAACGGGTATTACCGAACACTCTGTGTAAATGAGTTTGTCAGGTTCCAGATGTTTCACGTCACAACTACACTCATGCTCATAAGTTAAGGATAATGCTGGTACATGGTGAAACAACGCTCTGGTGGGCGGTTTGCGGGTTTAAACTACCTCGGGGTATGACCATGCAGTGCATTTGACCTGCGCACGGTGGCGCTGGCAGCAGTCCACATACGCAGAGGTGTGTTGGTGCATGTAAGAGTACGGTGCAGCGAGTAAGTGTGCAGACGTTTTCAGACGCGCTAATGGTGACTGTGTGTTGAAAGTGACTCAAAGAACACATATTGACGTTATGAGGGGTAGCATACTAGGACGACTGGAGGCTGCGCAACCACAGCAGGTCGTAGCACGGACCCTCCGTGTGCCACGAAGTGTGATCTCAAGATTATGGCAACGATTCCAGCAGACAGAAAACGTGTCCAGGCGCTACAGTACAGGACTTTCACAGTGTACAACACCACAAGAAGACCGATATCTCACCACCAGTGCCCGCAGACGGCCACGGAGTACTGCAGGTAGCCTTGCTCGGGACCTTACAGCAGCCACTGGAAAAGTTGTTTCCAGACACATTCTACAGATGACTGAATAGACACGGTTTATTCGCCCGGAGACCTGCAAGGTGCATTCCATTGACACCTGGTCACAGGAGAGCCCGAAAAAGCCTGGTGTCAAGAACACAGTTCATGGTCGTTGGAACAGTGGTCCCAGGATATGTTCACGGACGAGTCCATGTATAGTCGAACAGTGTTTCTCGCCGGGTTTTCATCTGGCGTGAACCACGAACCAGATACCAACCCCTTAATGTAATCGAAAGGGACCTGTATGGAGGTCGTGGTTTGATGGTGTGGGGTGAGATTATGATTAGTGCTCCTACACTCCTGCATGTCTTTGACAGAGGAACCGTAACTGGTCAGGTGTATCGGGACGTCATTTTGCACCAGCGTGTCCGCCTTTTCATGGGTGCAAAGGGTCCCACCTTCCCCCTGATGGATGATAAAGCACGGCCCCACCGAGCTTCCATCGTGGGGGAGTACCTTGAAACAGAATATATCACGCTAATCGAGTGGACTGCCTGTTCTCCAAACCTAAACCCCATCGAGCACGTCTGGGATGCTCTCGGTAGACGTATCGCTGCACGTCTTCAAACCGCTAGGACACTTCAGGAGCTCCGCAGGCACTGGTGCAAGAATGGGAGGCTATACCCCAGCAGCTGCTCGATCACCTGATCCAGAATATGCCAACCCGTTGTGCGGCATGTGTATATGTGCATGGTGATCATATCCCATATTGATGTCGGGGTGCATGCGCAGGAAACAGTCGCGTTTTGTAGCACATGTGCTTCGGGACGGTTTTCTCAACTTATCACCAGTACCATGGACTTACAGATTCTGCAGGTATCCTTAATTTATGAGCATGAGTGTACAATACGTGTATGCTTTTATTTCGTTTAGATGGCTCACCAGAAACTATAGGGTGACAATTATTGAACTACATGAAAAAACGCAAATTAGTTACAAACGACGGCGTGCACACACTTCATTCAACATGTAAACGTCACTACAGATATTCGGATCTACGTTATGACGTGTTCGATGTGCCTGCCATCATTGGTGACGATGTGACGCAGGTGAATAGCGAAATTTTGTGTGATCCGCTGAAGTGTCGAAACATCAATGCTATGACCACCAGAATGGCTGTTTTCAGCTCAGAAATTGTTTTGGGGTTATTGCTTTGCACCTTGTCTGTAACAGCACCAAAAAGGAGTCGCATGTCTTCAGATCCGGAGAATATGGCGGCCAATTGAGGCCAATGTGAGTGGCTTCTGGGCACCCCAGAGACAGAATGCTGTCCCCGAAGTGCTCCTCCAGGACACCAAACACTCTCCTGGTTTGATGGGCTCGACATCCGTCTTGCAAGAACCACATCTTGTTGAAATCATGGTCACTTTGGATAATGGGGATGAAATCATCTGCCAAAACCACGTACCGTTCGGTAGTCACCGTGCCATCAAGGAATATCGCACGGATTATTCCGTGACTGGACATTGCACACCACACAATCACCCGTTGAGGGTGAAAAGACTTCTCGATCGCGAAATGCGGATTCTCAGTCCCCCAATTTTGCTTACTGACAAACCCATCTAAATGAAAGTGGGCTTCGTCCGTCCGCGTGTGCATTTATTTTCCCATCATGGTCCGCGGTCAACCATGCAGTTCGAACGTCCTAACGCAAATAGTTCAGAAGTTATGACGATTTTATTTTACATAGTTCAGTAATTGTCATCCTTTATATGAATTGTAAAAGTAGATTTGTACTGGTCTGCTTGTTTGAATGCCTTCTTATCGTTTGACATCATGTTATGTGCAAAGTCTTCTGACGAACTTGCTGAAGGAGTTATTAATTATGAAATACCTTTTCGAGAGTAGTAGTTGTGTATGTCCCATATTTACCTTTGTCTTCCTGTTCTGCAATTTCGGTGTGTTATCTTTAACTTTTGTAGTTACTTATGCTGTTTTCCACACCTCTGTTGTACTTCACTGATACCTGCCTTTGCATGGTTCTTGCACAGAAGCGAGATTTGAGAAAACGGTTATGTCACTGTATTCATGCAGAGAAGTCATGTTATTTTCGCCACTCATTTATTCATCGTTCTGCTTGTCTTCAGTGTGGCGCTAATTTTGAATCATGTTGTCTGTGTCGATTTACTGTGTGTGATATATATATATATATATATATATATATATATATATATATATATATATATAGAGAGAGAGAGAGAGAGAGAGAGAGAGAGAGAGAGAGAGAGAGAGAGAGGGAGGGGGAGGGCAGTCTTGGCCATATGCGGCGCAGGAGACAAAATACGCAACGTATCGCTCCGCAAATTCATTCGGAAGCGTTTATTGCTGGACTCGTAGTAATTCTCTACACTGTTACAGTATTAAATCAGTCCAAACAAGGCCGACAGCCACGATCTAATCCGAGAGATAGGGTTAAAACTGTAACTACTATTGTGCCACTAATAAGTGCTTTGTAGCATTCTAGCTACTTTCAGAAAGATGCCAAGTTCCGAATGCTGCACTGGCAAATTCACACCGCTGACACTTCATACACCACCTCTAGATGTCTCCCATCAGTTCCACAAAGACAAATCAGCTTAAAGTCGATAGCTAAAAAGTTGCACAGAAAACACCACATTTCAAGTTTCTATGGAAACAAATGTAGTTTATTGGCTTCAGTTCGACTTCCTCATATCGTTCTCTTTCGTTAAATACCGATTCCAGTTAGCCACAGGATTCACGATCAGAAAGAAGCAATGCACGTAGACGCTCATATGAACGAAACATTCGCCTATGAAACCGCCAGAATATTACATAGAATTCTAAACAAGCTTACAGTAAATGCACATAGGAAATCTTTTAGGCTTTCGTGTTTGAAAAATAATTTAGTTGATTACTAGAGATGACTGCCTGAAGAGTTGAGAAATGCGCCTCGAAACGTCATTCCTCCCCCAGAGGGTGTAAGCGTTGTCGCCAGCTTCTGCGAGAGCCGTCAGCCGACTCTTCGATTTCGTGAACTCCAAGCAGCTCCTCGAAGTTGAGAGAATCAGCCTCTAGGGCATATATGCATACTTATATTTATTTCATTAAAAACACTTCACATAGTTTCTTAGCGGCAATCTGAAGAGTAAAAGGGGTGGTGTTTACATCAGATACGTAGGCCGCTCTTTAATTGTACCCTGTGCCTAAACCGACCTAAGCACTGCTTCCTACGTGTTAAATCATACGAAAAAACATGGTATTTCCCTTTTAATTACACTCTTGCCATCATAGTGAAGTGTATTCATATTCTGTCAACTATGTAAAGACAAGGGTGATTTGTATTATTACACAATTTTCTTTTGGTAACTGTATCGATATCTAGAGAGACGCTACCATCAGTTGCTAAATAAATGAGAAGAGAGATAGCTTACGAAAGAAGCTCCCTCCCATTTAACTTGGTTTCATTCCTTCTGATGAGACGGATGGTGGTGTGCGTACCAATCTTGTAATCTGATTTGTTGTTGTTGTTGTTGTGGTCTTCAGTCCTGAGACTGGTTTGATGCAGCTCTCCATGCTACTCTATCCTGTGCAAGCTTTTTCATCTCCCAGTACCTACTGCAACCTACATCCTTCTGAATCTGCTTAGTGTATTCATCTCTTGGTCTCCCTCTACGATTTTTACCCTCCACGCTGCCCTCCAATACTAAATTGGTGATCCCTTGATGCCTCAGAACATGTTCTACCAACCGACCCCTTCTTCTGGTCAAGTTGTGCCACAAACTTCTCTTCTCCCCAATCCTATTCAATACTTCCTCATTAGTTATGTGATCTACTCATCTAATCTTATGCATTCTTCTGTAGCACCACATTTCGAAAGCTTCTATTCTATTCTTGTCCAATTTATTTATCGTCCATGTTTCACTTCCATACATGGCTACACTCCATACAAATACTTTCAGAAATGACTTCCTGACACTTAAATCTATACTCGATGTTAACAAAATTTTCTCTGCTTCAGAAACGCTTTCCTTGCCATTGCCAGTCTACATTTTATATCCTCCATACTTCTCCCATCATCAGTTATTTTGCTCCCCAAATAGCAAAACTCCTTTACTACTTTAAGTGTCTCATTTCCTAATCTAATACCCTCAGCATCACCCGACTTAATTATACTACATTCCATTATCCTTGTTTTGCTTTTGTTGATGTTCATCTTATATCCTCCTTTCAAGACACTGTCCATTCCTTTGCTGTCTCTGACAGAATTACAATGTCATCGGCGAACCTCAAAGTTTTTATTTCTTCTCCATGAATTTTAATACCTACTCCGAATTTTTCTTTTGTTTCCTTTACTGCTTGCTCAATATACAGATTGAATGACATCGGGGAGAGGCTGCAACCCTGTCTCACTCCCTTCCCGTCCACATGCTTACCTTTCATGTCCACATGATTTCCAAAGTATCGAACGTGTTTTTTATTAACCTGCATGCAGAAGACAGATTACAATTGAAAAGAGTTTCGTATGAAACCGCTGATGGGCCTGCGTGTGTTGGAATCATATTTGGAGTCATCAGAAAAAGATCTCGTGCACAAAATACTTGAGTGGGACGGGGAAAATCGCTAATAACTAGTACAATGGGACATACCCTTTGATATGCACTTGAAAGTGGTTTGGAGGGTATATACAAGGTGACAATTATTGAACTATATGATATAAAATGGTCGTAACTTCTGAACGGTTTGCTCTAGGACATTCAAACTGCACGGTTGGCCGCGGGGCATGATGGGAATTGTATGGTTTGGTTTAGCGACGAAGCCCACTTTCATATGGATGGGTCGTCAATAAGCAAAACTGGCGCATTTTGGGGGACTGAGAATCCGCATTTCGTGATCGGGAAGTCTATTCACCCTCAATGGGCCACTGTGTGGTGTGCAATGTCCAGTCACGGATTGATCGGTGCGATATTTCTTGATGGCACTGTGACTACCGACTGGTACGTGAAGGTTTTGGAAGATAACTTAATCCCCATTATCCAAAGTGACCCTGATTTTGACAATATGTGGTCCTTGCAAGACAGAGCTCTACCCCGTCGAAGCAGAAGAGCGTTTGATGTCCTAGAGGAGCACTTTCGGGACCGCATTCTGGCTCTGGTGTACCCAGAGGCCACTGGCATGGTCCTCGATTGGCCGTCATGTTCTTCGGACCCTGGACACTTGCGACTCCTTTTTAAGGCTATATTAAATACTCGGTATACGGAAATAACTTAAAATCATTACTGAGCTGAAAACAGTCGTTCAGGAGGTCATCGACAGCATCGATGTTCCGACACTTTAGCGGATCATGCAGAATTTCGCTATTCGTCTGCGCCATATCATCGCTAATGACGGCAGGCATATCGAACATGTCATGACCTAAATCCGAATATCTGTAGTCACGTTTACATGTTGAATAAAGGGTGTACACGCAGTAGTATCTAGCTAATTTACGTTCTTTTTAATGTAGCTCAATAATTGTCATCCTGTGTGTAATGCAGATACGCACAATGTTCGTGAACAGCACTGATTGCAATTTGAGACGTTGTAACTTGAAACACAAAGCGCAAATGGTGTTCACTTTGCACGGAAATTTCAAACCAACTGATCCCGACCGCTTCGCCGCGTCGCTCGATGCCCAGCGCGTATACGCCCACGTAGGACATTGCAATTCTGTCAGAGACAGCAAAGGACTTGGAAGAGTTGTTGAACGGAATGAACAGTGTCTTGAAAGGAGGATATACGATGAACATCAACAAAAGTAAAAGCAAAACGAGGATAATGGAATGTAGTCGAATCAAGTCGGGTGATGCTGAGGGAATTAGATTAGGAAATGAGACACTTAAAGTAGTAAAGGAGTTTTGCTATTTAGGGAGCAAAATAACTAATGATGGTCGAAGTAGAGAGGATATAAAATGTAGACTGGCAATGGCAAGGAAAGCGTTTCTGAAGAAGAGAAATTTGTTAACATCGAGTATATTTTTGTCAGGAAGTCTTTTCTGAAAGTATTTGTATGGAGTGTAGCCATGTATGGAAGTGAAACATGGACGATAAATAAATTGGACAAGGATAGAATAGAAGCTTTCGAAATGTGGTGCTACAGAAGAATGCTGAAGATTAGATGGGTAGATCACATAACTAATGAGGAAGTATTGAATAGAATTGGTGAGAAGAGAAATTTGTGGCACAACTTGACTAGGAGAAGGGATTGGTTGGTAGGCATATTCTGAGGGATCAAGGGATCACCAGTTTAGTATTGGAGGGCAGTGTGGAGGGTAAAAATCGTAGAGGGAGACCAAGAGATCAATACACTAAGTAGATTCAGAAGGACGTAGGTTGCAGTATGTATTGGGAGATGAAGAAGCTTACACAGGATAGAGTAGCATGCAGAGCTGCATCAAACCAGTCTCAGAACTGAAGACCACAACAACAACATAATTACAGCTGAAGTGGACACGTTGCAGCTAATTATGGCACTACATAACTACCACTCAGTCTTTGGATAGAGAAAACTCTCATATAGTATGCTGTATTCTTCTGCAAGACGTGTGAATTCTGAAGATGATGACAGGTACTTGGCATCGCGGGGAAAAAGAAAGTAAAGCAGAGTACCACGTGCCTCCGTATGGAGATACTTTCAGTAGCGTTGCTGGAAAGACTAGTTGACAAACTGATATCATTTAATGTAGCTATAAAGCATTCTAAATCCTGCAAAAAAAATGGTTCAAATGGCTCTAAGAACTATGGGACTTAACATCTGAGGTCATCAGTCCCCTATACATAGAACTCCTTAAACCTAACTAACCTAAGGACATCACACATCCATGCCCGAGACAGGATTCGACCCTGCGACCGTAGCGGTCGCGTGGTTCCAGACTGTAGTGAATAGAACCACTCGACCACAGCGGCCGGCTAATCTTGCAAATAAACAAAAAGTCTTCATGCAAACTGAAATAATTAAAACATGTAGTTACTTTGAGATTACATTTTGTGACGCAGAAACAAACAGGTTTCAAGTATTTACGTGCACAGTGCCATAATACAGGGTGATTCAAAAAGAATACCACAACTTTAGGAATTTAAAACTCTGCAACGACAAAAGGCAGAGCTAAGCACTATCTGTCGGCGAATTAAGGGAGCTATAAAGTTTCATTTAGTTGTACATTTGTTCGCTTGAGGCGGTGTTGACTAGGCGTCAGCGTCAGTTGATGCTAAGATGGCGACCGCTCAACAGAAAGCTTTTTGTGTTATTGAGTACGGCAGAAGTGAATCGACGACAGTTGTTCAGCGTGCATTTCGAACGAAGTATGGTGTTAAACCTCCTGATAGGTGGTGTATTAAACGTTGGTATAAACAGTTTACAGAGAATGGGTGTTTGTGCAAAGGGAAAAGTTCTGGACGGCCGAGAACGAGTGATGAAAATGTAGCACGCATCCAGCAAGCATTTGTTCGCAGCCCAGGAAAATCGACTCGCAGAGCTAGCAGAGAGCTGCAAATTCCACAATCAACTATATGGAGAGTCCTACGAAAAAGGTTAGTTATGAAACCTGAACGTCAACTACCCGAGGCGATGGATCGGCCGCCAGGCAACCCGTGACAGAGCACTTCATCACTGGCCTCCAAGAAGCCCTGATTTTACCCCCTGCGATTTTTTCTTATGGGGGTATGTTAAGGATATGGTGTTTCGGCCACCTCTCCCAGCCACAATTGATGATTTGAAACGAGAAATAACAGCAGCTATCCAAACTGTTACGCCTGATATGCTACAGAGAGTGTGGAACGAGTTGGAGTATCGGGTTGATATTGCTCGTGTGTCTGGGGGGGAGGGGGGGGGCAATATTGAACATCTCTGAACTTGTTTTTGAGTGAAAAAAAACCTTTTTAAATACTCTTTGTAATGATGTATAACAGAAGGTTATATTATGTTTCTTTCATTAAATACACATTTTTAAAGTTGTGGTATTCTTTTTGAATCACCCTGTATACTTCTTTGACGATATGTAAGATGCTGTTAAAAGAAAAAAAAGTTCTTTCATCGAAAAGAACTGCAGTGACATCCTTACCTCGATAGATGAAAAGGTTTCAAGTATTATCCCTAATTATGGAGTAAAATACATACCTTTTTGTGTGCTATCATTTGCAAAAAAACTCCGTTTCGATATCTTGAACCGTTTATGGAATGAGACGTCTGCTACGACCACACTTCATGCTGCGCATGCGCAGAACCGCACACACTGTGCACGGCCCTCTACATACGAACCGATACGTCGAGACTGGAGATGAATATCGTTCTGCTCTCAACTTAAAACACCATTCCGATATGTTAGCTGCCTCGCACATGCAGAAATGTATGACCTAAAATAAACCATACGCAAAGTCGACACAATGCGCTTTTACCTCTACAGAGTCTTAAAATTTTCCTTGCTACGATTTTCAAATTTGATGTATGACGAATAACGAAAAGAAATTCAATCCCTTATCCAATGAAGATATCAGGTGTAAGATATGAAGGAATCAAATTTTTTTCACCTAATAGTTTTCTTAGAACCGGATGGTAAGAATTTCTTGGCACTTCGGCCGTCGCTTCGCTGACAGTCCGTGTAACGTGGCTGTGCTTCCCACGCATGACAGGCTAATTACATCGCTTAGAGTTGGATCGCTTGGATATTCGCACGTTCCCTCAGCACGCCGCGTTCGCATGAGATAGGTGAAGTAGGACGAGGTATAAGAGGAAAATTCCCAACTGTTCGCACGAAACTGGCCCATCAGGAACATTCTACAAAGTTCAAATGGTTCAAATGGCTCTGAGCACTATGGGACTCAACTGCTGTGGTCATTAGTCCCCTAGAACTTAGAACTACTTAAACCTAACTAACCTAAGGACATCACACACATCCATGCCCGAGGCAGGATTCGAACCTGCGACCGTAGCAGCAGCGCGGCTCCGGACTGGAGCGCCTAGAACCGCACAGCCACCGCGGCCGGCCCTTCTACAAAGCTAAAGTACAATAGTCGCTAGGTGGTTGTTATCGATTATTAGTGGGAGTATCGATAATGGTACCCCCACAGGAAATACGCATCGCTTTCACTGGTCAATTCCTACTGCCACCAACAGAATTCACCTACTACTGAGTATCTGTTTGCACGCAGTATACCAAATGCATACATTCGTCCGCACTGTACGAACTGAAAACTCTATCGAACATGACCATTGCGAAAAGGGATGTCACAAAGGCATAAGGAACTTAATCTGGCCAGGTCAACCAAAAGAAAAAAATAGGTAAATACACAACGGTCTGTAACAAGTGAAGCACTTAGAAGGAGTGGTCTGCAAGATGTCACGATAAGAAGACGTGTACAACAGCGGAACCGTGACAAATGGCCGGCCGGAGTGGCCGTGCGGTTCTAGGCGCTACAGTCTGGAAACGAGCGACCGCTACGGTCGCAGGTTCGAATCCTGCCTCGGGAATGGATGTGTGTGACGTCCTTAGGTTAGTTAGGTTTAATTAGTGCTAAGTTCTAGGCGACTAATGACCTCAGAAGTTAAGTCGCATAGTGCTCAGAACCATTTGAACCGTGACAAATGATGTAAACAGGAGAGAGGTGACGCCCTCTTTTGTGTGACCGGACAGGTCAGTGTTACGCAATGCTCAGTCGGTGCGAAACCTTCGTACGAAATGCCACTATGCCTTGCCGACATCACAGGGCATGTATGTGCGTTCGAACAGGAGCAGAACGATTGGTCTCCGGGAGGTAGGTCTGTCGTTCCGTGATATCGCGGCTCGTACAATGCACGATGCTTCATCTGTGAGGAGCGTGTGGAACCAGTGCAGAGAAGAGGACCGTAATCAGCCCCGACAGGGTACTGGACGACACAAGTTGACCATAGCGAGAAATGACCGCCATCTCATCCGCTTGGCCGTAACGGACGGAACGGCCTCGTCCACAGTGCTGGCGCCACGTTGAAGCAGTGCAACGGCTGTGGACAAGTCTGCGTCGCCGTTTCGACGCTGTCTTCCGTGGGCTGGACTGGCGGTACGAATGCCATTGCGTCGCCTTCCAGTGACCAGAACCCACCAACCACGCAGACTGCAATGGGCGCATGGTGGCTGACACTGGCGTGCTGATTGGCAAAATGTAGGTTTTAGGACTAGTGCAGCTGCAACTTTCCTACAGTGATGGCCGCATACGTCTTCGAGGCCGCCGGGGTGAACGCATTCGGGCAGACTGTATTGTTGAGCGCCGGCCGAAGTGGCCGTGCGGTTAAAGGCGCTACAGTCTGGAACCGCAAGGCCGCTACGGTCGCAGGTTCGAATCCTGCCTCGGGCATGGATGTTTGTGATGTCCTTAGGTTAGGTAGGTTTAACTAGTTCTAAGTTCTAGGGGACTAATGACCTCAGCAGTTGAGTCCCATAGTGCTCAGAGCCATTTTGTAATGTTGAGCGGCATAGCGGACAAACGCCAAGTGTTACTGTTTGGGGTGCCAATACTTGTAACAAGCGATCTCGCCTCCTAAGTTTTCATGGCAATCTGAACAGCTACCGCTACATTAGGGAGATTTCACAGCCCGAGGCACTGCACCTCCTACAGGCCGTTCCACGTGCCATACTTCAGCAGGACAAAGCCCGAACGCATTCATCTACATCTACATCTACATCCATACTCCACAAGCCACTTGACGGTGTGTGGCGGAGGGTACTTTGAGTACCCCTTCTATTCCACTCTCGTATTGTTCGTGGAAAGAAAGATTGTCGGTATGCCTCTGTGTGGGCTTTAATCTCTCTCATTTTATCCTCATGGTCTGTTCGCGAAATATACGTAGGAGGGAGCAATATACTGCTTGACTCCTCGGTGAAGATATGTTCTCGAAACTCTCAACAAAAGCCCGTACCGAGCTACTGAGCGTCTCTCCTGCAGTCTTCCACTGGAGTTTATCTATCATCTCCGTAACGCTTTCGCGATTACTAAATAATCCTGTAACGAAGCGCGCTGCTCTCCGTTGGATCTTCTCTATCTCTTCTATCAACCCTTCCTGGAATGGATCGCATACAGGTGAGCAGTATTCAAGCAGTGGGCGAACAAGTGAACTGTAACCTACTTCCTTTGTTTTCGGATTGCATTTGCTTAGGATTCTTCCAATGAATCTCAGTCTGGCATCTGCTTTACCGACGATCAACTTTATATTATCATTCCATTTTAAATCACTCCTAATGCCTACTCCCAGATAATTTATGGAATTAACTGCTTCCAGTTGCTGACCTGCTATATTGTAGCTAAATCATATGGGACCTTTCTTCCTATGTATTAGCAGCACATTACACTTGTCTACATTGAGATTCAATTGCCATTCCCTGCACCATGCGTCAAAGCGTTGCAGATCCGCCTGCATTTCAGTACAATTTTCCATTGTTACAACCTCTCGATATATTACAGCATCATCCGCAAAAAGCCTCAGTGTACTTCCGATGTTATCCACAAGGTCATTTATGTATATTGTGAATAGCAACGGTCCTATGACACTCCCCTGCGGCACACCTGAAATCACTCTTACTTCGGAAGACTTCTCTCCACTGAGAATGACATGCTGCGTTCTGTTATCTAGGAACTCTTCAATCCAATCTCACAATTGGTCTGATAGTACGTATGCTCTTACCTTGTTCATTAAACGGCTGTGGGAACTGTATCGAACGCCTTGCGGAAGTCAAGAAACACGGCATCTACCTGTAAACCCGTGTCTATGGCCCTCTGAGTCTCGAGGACGAATAGCGCGAGCTGGGTTTCACACGATCGTCTTTTTCGAGACCCATGATGTAGTAAGGAATGGGCAAGCCTTTTGAGAAGAACGCCGGATACCGCTGCTTCCCTCGTCTGCCCGTTCGAAAAAAATGGCTCTGAGCACTATGGGACATAACTTCTGACGTCATCAGTCCCCTAGAACTTAGAACTACTTAAACCTAACCTAAGGACATCACACACATCCGCGCCCGAGGCAGGATTCGAACCTGCGACCGTAGCGGCCGTGCGGTTCCAAACTGTAGCGCCTAGAACCGCTCGCCCACTCGGCCGGCGTCTGCCCGTTCGCCTGGCGTGTCACCCATCGAACATGTCTCTAATATGGTAGGTCGGCAATTTGTTCGTTCAAATCCTCCTGCAGCCACATTTGATGTTTTGTGGACCCGCCTACAAACTGCTGGTTAGTTGGTTGATCAGGGGGAGAGGACCAAACAGTGAGGTCATCGGTCCCATCAGATTAGGGAAGGATGGGGAAAGAAGCCGGTCGTACCTTCCATTTTGCCTGAAGCGATTTAGGGAATTCACAGAAAACCTAAATCAGGATGGCCGGACGGTAGTTTGGACCGTCGTCGTCCCGAATGCACCTACAAACTGCAGTGTATTCAGGCGCCACATCTACGTCTACATCTACATCTACATTTATACTCTGAAAGCCACCCAACGGTATGTGGCGGAGGGCACTTTACGTGCCACTGTCGTTACCTCTCTTTTCTGTTCCAGTCGCGTATGGTTTGCGGGAAGAACGAGTGCCGGAAAGCCTCCGTGCCCGCTCGAATCTCTCTAATTTTACATTCGTGATCTCCTCGGGAGGTATAAGTAGGGGGAAGCAATATATTCGATACCTCATCTAGAAACGCACCCTCTCGAAACGTGGACAGCAAGCTACACCGCGATGCAGAGCGCCTCTCTTGCAAAGTCTGCCACTTGAGTTTGCTAAACATCTCCGTAACGCTATCACGCTTACCAAATAAGCCTGTGACGAAACGCGCCGCTCTTCTTTGGATCTTCTCTATCTCCTCTGTCAACCCGACCTGGTACGGATCTCACAATGATGAGCAATACTCAAGTATAGGTCGAACGAGTGTTTTGTAAGCCACCTCCTTTGATGGACTACATTTTCTAAGGACTCTCCCAATGAATCTCAACCTGGCACCCGCCTTACCAACAATTAATTTTATGTGATCATTCCACTTCAAATCGTTCCATACGCATACTCTCAGATATTTTACAGAAGTAACTGCTACCAGTGTTTGTTCCGCTATCATATAATCATACAATAAAGGATCCTTCTTTCTATGTATTCGCAATACATTACATTTGTCTTAAATTCCATGCCACGACTTGTAGCGGCGCTACTCCGTACTAAATTTCCACAGTCATAGTGCTCGTACAGGTCTGTAATGTTAATCATTTGTTTAGTGTCACGTCCCTAGTCGGTGGAATAAATTTCGTTGTGATCGGCCTCGGCGTTTCACTTTTTCCAAACAGCAGTCCAAATAAAACATTGTATTCCAACAGTGTCGCAGGCAAACATATAGCATGTCTAAAACGAAAGTCGACGCCTTCCGGACAGGTACGGCTAAGGAGCTTAACCTTGGGATGGTCCCGTGAGAGACGCGGGCAGCAGCATGCTCGATTGCCCGGGCAGCTAGGCGAGTACATCAAAGGGCATACCGCCGCTGCGCTGGGGGCAGGCGCAGCTCTAATTGAAGTTTATGCCTCCTCCCTTTCCCTGCCAGTCCTTTGTGATTCCCTCTACAACTTTTTTAATTTTCCCCCATTGTGTCTGGACGCTGAAGAATTAGATTATTCTTCTAAAGAAAAGCAAGACGATCTTTTTGCATCTGTTTTCCCCTTTTGTAGATTACTTTCCCGTCCAGCAAAAAAATAAAACTCCTAATTATTTCTACAAATTTCTGTTTCAACAACGTCACTGGTACAGCGAGTAGAAATAGAAAAAGTGAGTGGACCTTTCCAAAGACATCGCAGCAGGTAAGACAAAATCTACATCCCTGCGAATCACTAGGCGCAATTATTTTGGTGTTTCGGCAGACATCAACAATTTCTTTTTCGCAACACGCAGATGGAATAATCCTAAACAAATACAAATACTGTTCATTATGCGTTTCATACAACGCTCGGAACTTCACAAAGATGTTAGTACCAGCAAGGACCAAGCAATGAACAGGAAGACATACATCGAATTTTATGAAGACGGACATGTCGACTTTTGAATGCGGTTCATTAGCATGTACAGTTTTTCGATATGTATTTCTGTAATAGATGAACACGTAGATGAAAACAGAAGCAACGAAAATATCTGTGGCAAACTATGTAATAATGTAAAGGTATCTCTCCAGAGCCTAATGTTCTAGGGAATAAAACCTGAATAAAACATGTCTCACTGGTTATGACGCAAATGTGCCGAAACATGCTTGGACTGCAAAAAAAAACAATATTTGTTTGCGTAAGACACTGAATAGCCAAATAAACTGGTACACCTATCTAATATCGTGTGGGGCCCCCCTCGAGCAAGCAGAAGTTCGGCAACACGATGTGGCATGGACTCGACTAATGTCTGAAGTAGTGCTGGAGGGAATTGACACCATGAATTCCGCAGGGCTGTCCATAAATCCGTAAGAGTACGAGGGGGTGGAGATCTCTTCTGAACAGCACGTTGCAAGGCATTCCAGATATGCTCAATAATTTTCATGTCAGGGAAGTTTGGTGGCCAGCGGAACTGTTTAAATTCAGAAGAGGCACTCTGTAGCAATTCTGGACGTTTGTCCTGCTGAAACTGCCCAAGTCCGTCGGAATGCACAATGGACATGCATTGATGCAGGTGATCAGACAGGATGCTTACGCACGTGTCACCGGTCAAGAGTCGTATCTAGCCGTATCAGGGGTCCAATATATCTCCAACTGCACACGCCCCACAACATTACAGAGCCTCCACCTGACATGCAGGTACCATGGATTCGTGTTGTTGTCTCCATACCCGAACATGTCCATCCGCTCGATACAATTGAAACGAGACTCGTCTGACCAGGCAGCATGTTTCCAGTCATCAACAGTCCACTGTCGGTGTTGACGGACCCAGGCGAGGCATAAGGCTTCGTGTCGTGCAGTCATCAAGGGTACACGAGTGGGCCTTCGGCTCTGAAAGCCCATATCGATGAAGTTTCGTTGAATCTTTCACACGCTGACACTTGTTGATGGCCCAGCACTGAAATCTGCAGCAATTTGCTGACTGGTTGTACTTCTGTCGCACTGAACGATCCTCTTCAGTCGTCGTTGGTTTCGTTCTTGCAGAATCCTTTTTTCCGCCACAGTGATGTCGGAGATTCGACGTTTTACCTGATTCCTGATATTCACGGTACACTCTTTAAATGGTCGTACGGGAAAATCCTCACTTCACCGCTACCTCGACGATTGTGTGTCCCTCCGCTCGTGCGCCAACTATAACATCACCTTCAAACTGACTGAAATCTTGATAACCTACCATTCTAGCAGCAGTAACCGATCTACCAACTGTGCCAGACACTTGTCTTATATAGACGTTGCCGACCATAGCGCCGTATTCTGCCTGTTTACATATCTCTGTATTTGAATACGCATGCCTATACCTGTTTCTTTGGCGCTTAAATGTAGGTGGATGTGAATTCCCATAACTGAGAGACTATAATTTGTATGAGGTTTGCACTGCTACTCAATGAGTCATCTTTATGAGAGCAGCAATTTGTCCTTTTCACAGCATTTTTTTTCTGTCAGCTAAGTAACTTTCAAATACACAAGTTTTAATAGTTTTTGACATTGACTGGTAACACGAGAACCTTATAGAACTCTGAGTCATCTGTTGTTAACAGTTGCAAGGATTACAATAATGAACGCGAAATAGGTTTGATATTTCACGAAAAATGGTTTTGGTATAATTAATGACAGCTTATTTTAAAAGTGTATCATTTCGAAACAATGTTTATAATTTAGAAAGATCCATATAGTATCCGGTTACAGAATTAGTGCCGAACATCTTCAGCACGTCTTGGCATACAGGTATTTAGGGGTAATCCTAAGGACCCAGTTGAAATGAGACGGGGACATATGGTTCAAATGGCTCTGAGCACTATGGGACTCAACTGCTGAGGTCATTAGTCCCCTAGAACTTAGAACTAGTTAAACCTAACTAACCTAAGGACGCCACAAACATCCATGCCCGAGGCAGGATTCGAACCTGCGACCGTAGCGGTCCTGCGGTTCCAGACTGCAGCGCCTTTAACCGCACGGCCACTTCGGCCGGCACGGGGACATAAAATGAGTTCTAGGTAAGGTGTATGGAAGGCATAGTTTCATGTTGTCTTGTTTATTTTTAGGCCTCCTTTTCCCGCAGTGGCTGTTATACAAGTAATACAGATTGTATACCGTTTTATTTAGGCCATAAGCACTTTTGTTATTTCCGAGCCCCTTCAGTGGTCAAATTTTTGCTTCCTACTACTTAATTTTTAGATGGTCTTCCACACGTAGGTCCCTGATTTTTAGAACACTGCACTTCACCGACGCTGGGTATATTCCTTTTGCGCATTGTGTGGACGCACTTACATCTCGTGTATTTTGTCGTACAATAAAGTACACTGGGCGTAAGCTTACACAGCATGGGGACAAATACACTCCTGGAAATGGAAAATAGAACACATTGACACCGGTGTGTCAGACCCACCATACTTGCTCCGGACACTGCGAGAGGGCTGTACAAGCAATGATCACACGCACGGCACAGCGGACACACCAGGAACCGCGGTGTTGGCCGTCGAATGGCGCTAGCTGCGCAGCATTTGTGCACCGCCGCCGTCAGTGTCAGCCAGTTTGCCGTGGCATACGGAGCTCCATCGCAGTCTTTAACACTGGCAGCATGCCGCGACAGCGTGGACGTGAACCGTATGTGCAGTTGACGGACTTTGAGCGAGGGCGTATAGTGGGCATGCGGGAGGCCGGGTGGACGTACCGCCGAATTGCTCAACACGTGGGGCGTGAGGTCTCCACAGTACATCGATGTTGTCGCCAGTGGTCGGCGGAAGGTGCACGTGCCCGTCGACCTGGGACCGGACCGCAGCGACGCACGGATGCACGCCAAGACCGTAGGATCCTACGCAGTGCCGTAGGGGACCGCACCGCCACTTCCCAGCAAATTAGGGACACTGTTGCTCCTGGGGTATCGGCGAGGACCATTCGCAACCGTCTCCATGAAGCTGGGCTACGGTCCCGCACACCGTTAGGCCGTCTTCCGCTCACGCCCCAACATCGTGCAGCCCGCCTCCAGTGGTGTCGCGACAGGCGTGAATGGAGGGACGAATGGAGACGTTTCAGCGATGAGAGTCGCTTCTGCCTTGGTGCCAATGATGGTCGTATGCGTGTTTGGCGCCGTGCAGGTGAGCGCCACAATCAGGACTGCATACGACCGAGGCACACAGGGCCAACACCCGGCATCATGGTGTGGGGAGCGATCTCCTACACTGGCCGTACACCACTGGTGATCGTCGAGGGGACACTGAATAGTGCACGGTACATCCAAACCGTCATCGAACCCATCGTTCTACCATTCCTAGACCGGCAAGGGAACTTGCTGTTCCAACAGGACAATGCACGTCCGCATGTATCCCGTGCCACCCAACGTGCTCTAGAAGGTGTAAGTCAACTACCCTGGCCAGCAAGATCTCCGGATCTGTCCCCCATTGAGCATGTTTGGGACTGGATGAAGCGTCGTCTCACGCGGTCTGCACGTCCAGCACGAACGCTGGTCCAACTGAGGCGCCAGGTGGAAATGGCATGGCAAGCCGTTCCACAGGACTACAGCCAGCATCTCTACGATCGTCTCCATGGGAGAATAGCAGCCTGCATTGCTGCGAAAGGTGGATATACACTGTACTAGTGCCGACATTGTGCATGCTCTGTTGCCTGTGTCTATGTGCCTGTGGTTCTGTCAATGTGATCATGTGATGTATCTGACCCCAGGAATATGTCAATAAAGTTTTCCCTTCCTGGGACAATGAATTCACGGTGTTCTTATTTCAATTTCCAGGAGTGTATATATGTAGTGTCAGTGAAGTGCAATGTTCTACAAGTCGACGACCTATGTGTGCACGAACATTGAGAATGAAGTAGGAAGCAAAAATCTGATCACTGAAGATGCTCCGAAACAAAAGCGAAAAGCTTGTGGTGTAAATAAGACTTGGATTTGTTGAAAGTGTTTTGGGGAAGTGCAGTGCATATATAAATGAAATTGCATCAAAGACGCTAGTGCGACGAATCGTAGAACGTTTGGAGTCTCCATCAAGTAAGCTTGAAAGTAGCCATCGAACAGATTCAGTGGCGAGCTGCTGGAGCCGTATCAGAAGGCATAACCCTTATGAAAGCGTAAAAGAAATTTTTAGGGAACGTAAATGGAAGTCGTTGTAAGAAAGAGCAAGTAATTCTCTCGAAGACTTAGAGAACCAGTGTTCGACTAACACCATGCGACCACTACGCTCCCGTCGTCGTTTATCTCCAATGGGGGTAATTAGGATAATTTAAGCGAAATTAGCACGCGTAAAGAGTCATATGGACAGTTCTTTTTTTCTATTTCAGTACGCTAATGCTTTAGTACAACGGATAGCTAATATTTGTACAAGGTGTTAAATTCCGCTATGGACTAGTACCTGTGGGGCTGGATGATATGCGAGTTTGGTTTGTAAAGACCATTATTTTTCTAAGGCATGGGAAAGGAACGGTGCAGCTGCCGTCCCCAGCTTCTCTTTGTTTACACCATTGGTGAACCGTTAATTAGACTCGACTTAATAAGCATAAGAATAATTTGTTTAATTAATCATCTGTTAGACCACGAGGCTGTCTGGGCATAGTGTTTCACGACCTGATTTCCATCCCCGTATAATCTAAACAAGTGTTTTTTAAGCACTCTCTGTTGAAGATACTCTGCATTTTCACTCTATTCTGACAAAGAATTCTTACGGCCAGGTATTCGTATTATATGACTGCAGTATATATGTACTCGTATGTGCACTGTGAAGGATGTTCCATGGGCTACAGGCAGCTTCACCGTATAATCATGTAACGAGCAACTACATGTTTTTGTCGTAAAACAAAATTACGTAAGGGATGATATTTCCGAAACTGCGCAGAGGTAGTATTCACCTTTTCTTATAGTTGTGACATCATTGTCAAGTCGGTTGAAACTTGCAGTAAAACGTGCGTTACAAATAGTTGAACTTCTGGATCGTTTCAGAAAAAGGAACTTCTAGGAGAACAAGAAGATCGCGTGTGGAGGTGGTGGTGTGATTTGCAGTCCGAAGACTAGTTTGATCCAGCTTTCCGAGCTAGTCCCTTTATTTCTGCATTAACTGCAGCAACCTGCAACTCTCTGAACCTGTGTACTGTACTCAAGCCCTAGCCTCACTTCTAAAGTCGTCCACCCCTTTATTGCCGAATTAACTTATCCTTGATCTCTCAGAATGTACCCTGTCAAATTATCTCTTCTTTCATTCAAGTTGTGCCCGTAACTTCTTTTCTCCCCCAGTTAGACACAATACATCTGGATTAGTTATCTAATCTATCCATCTAATCTTTAGCATTATTCTGCAGCGCCACGTTACAAAAGCTCGTATTTTTTTCTACTATTACTTTGCTTCACCAACGGCCTTGCCGCAGTGATAACACCGGTTCCAGTCAGATCACCGAAGTTAAGCGCTGTCGGGCTGGGCTAGCACTTGCATGTACGAGGTGCGGCTAGAAAAAAACCGGACTGATGCTGGAAAAAACATTTATTTACAATTATTTACAATTTCATGTTATCTCCTTCAATGTACTCTCCTCCTCGGTCTCTACATCGCTCCATACGAATTTTCCACTGTTCGTAGCAATGCTGCAGATCATTTTCGGTAAGTCCATACATTACTTCCGTCGCTTTTTCTTTTACTGCTTCAACAGTCTCAAATCTAGTTCCTTTCAAAGCTGACTTGACTTTAGGGAAAAGAAAAAAGTCATAGGGGGCCAAATCAGGTGAGTAGGGTGGATGATCTAAGATGGGAATGTTGTGTTTTGCCAAAAACGTCTTCACTGACAACGCACTGTGAGCTGGGGCATTGTCTTGGTGAAGGATCCATGACTTTTTTCTCCACAAATCGTTCCGTTTTCTCCGTACTCGCTCACGTAGGGTAGCCAGGACGCTAATGTAGTAATGCTGATTCACTGTTTGTCCCTCTGGTACCCAATCAATGTGCACAATCCCTTTGATGTCAAAAAAAACAATCATCATTGCCTTGAATTTCGATTTTGACATTCGTGCTTTTTTTTGTCGTGGAGAACCAGGAGTTTTCCAATGCATCGATTGGCGTTTAGTTTCGGGATCGTAAGTAAAAAACCACGATTCATCGCAAGTAATAACATTTTGTAAGAAGGTGGGATCACTTTCAATGTTTTCCAGGATGTCAGAACAAATCATTCTTCGGCGTTCCTTCTGTTCAATTGTGAGACACTTTGGAACCATTTTTGAACACACTTTGTTCATGTTGAAACTTTCATGAAGAATCTGCCTAACACTTTCCTTGTCAACTCCTGTTAACTCAGACACTGCTCTGATTGTTAAACGGCGATCTTGTCGAACAAGTTTACCGATTTTTTCAATGTTTGCATCAGTTTTTGCTGACAATGGTCTGCCAGTGCGAGTGTCATCACTGGTGTCTTCACGGCCATCTTTAAATCGTTTAAACCACTCAAACACTTGTGTTGCGATAAACAATCATCGCCGTACACTTGTTGTAACATTACAAAGGTTTCACTTGCAGATTTTCCTAGTTTGAAACAAAATTTGATGTTAACACGCTGTTCTTTCTGTACACTCAACATTTTCCGACGCACAGACAAAACGTCAACTACTTAAAACAGACGCCACGGGCAGACTGAGTGCAGGAGGCAGATGAAACTCGAGCAGTAGGCGGAGCGAGAGTCACGTGACAGGCCACGCGACTTTCAGCCTTATTGCATTCGTTTTATTGTTTCACCAGTACTAGTCCGGTTTTTTTCTAGCCACACCTCGTATTATCCGGTCTGCCAACGCTGTTGGCAAGCGGTATGCACTCAGCCCTAGTGAGGCAAACTGAGGAGCTGCTTGATTGAAAAGTAGCGACTCGGATCTCCTAAACTGACATACCGCCGGGAGAGCGGTGCGCTGACCACATGCTCCTCCATACGCACATCCAGTGACGTTTGTGGGCTGAGGATGACACGGCGGCCGGTTGGTACCATTGGGCCGTGGCCTGTTCGGACTGAGTTTAGTGTACTACTTTTATTCTTCTACCAATTTTAGTGTCTCATTTCCTAATCGAATTGCCTCAGCACGGCCAGATTTCATTCGACTACACTCAATTACCCCCGTAACACATCTTTTCAAGGCATTCATTCCGTCCAATTGATTCTCCGAGTCATTTGCCGTCCCTGAAAAAATTGCAGTGTAATCGGCAAACTTCAGTGTTTTTGTTTGTTGTCCATGAGGAGGTGCTCGGCTGAAAGCTACAGAGCTCAATGTCTTCGGACCATAAGCAAGCAGACGCTGTTAGCTTTGCCCCGAGTGAGTTTTCACCGAATACTCCACTTTGTCACGTGGTTTCATCCGAACAAGACGCATATTGCGTAAGAGCTACAGGAGAGCTTTCCCAGTTTCTATTAGCATTCCCCCAATAAATAAAGAGGAACATAAAAGAATCCATTTCCAGGTTCGTTGTTGCTCTCGGAAGAAACACATGTTCACCATACACGTTACGTCAGCAAGCGGAATTACCGTAATCTGGGCAGACAACCAACTTAATGCCCCTTATTTAGGCCATTGAAACAGCTGCAATTTGTCGATATAATGTGCAGTTTCGCCACTTGGGGCCACTATATTTTGTTTCGAATATTAAACAAGGTAAAAAACCAATTCCCTACTCCTATCACCACAATCTTCGCATCAGAAAATAAAACCTCATTTAGAACCATCATAGACCTTTTAAGGCATGGTAACCTGCACATTTAATCGAGTTTATGCCCAAGCTTTGGTACCGTCATATGGACTGGTTAATGATAATTTTGTAGTCGTGTCTACACATTGCTCAATGGTATGATCATAAAATTATGGAGCCATATGGCTTCAGAACTAATTTATGTACTTACACTATTACTCTTATCTTTTTTCCCTCAATACGTTTACATTGACATGTGATATATGAGAATCAATAAATGAGAAATTAGGATCGTTGGGAATATATTGTGACTTGGCTAAGGCTTTTGATTGCATAAACAGTGCAAACATGCATTAGTTAAAATTATATGGAACAGCATACAGCAGGTTTAACGTTTTATCCCATCTGAATTATAAAATGCAAAGTAAACCAGTTTCATAGTAGTCACGTAACAATAGAGACTCAGAAATTGTAGCAACCAGACACGATGCACCACAAGTTTCTATTTTCAGTCCTCTGACGTTTCTTTTATGCGTAAAGAAGCTTGTAGTTTCAGAAGATGCAAATTTGGTCCTATTTCCAGATGATACAAGTATAGGAATAAAAAGTAGGCTCAGTACCATTACTGAAAAAGCAATGTACGAAATGTTCCAAAGCATCAACAGATGGCTTAAGGTAAAGGGATAATCATTTAATTTTGATAAGACTCAGCAGATACAGTTCAGTACTTACCATAAAACTTGACAAGGTAAGAAAGTAGGTTTCTGAAATAACGACATACAATAAGTATAATGTGTTACGTTTTTAGGACTACAGATAGATCACAAAGTTTAATTGGAAGACCCACTGACTAAAATTAATGAAGTGTAGTTCAGTTATGTTTGCAGTGCGTATGATTACTGTTGTATGACTACACCGTCCAAATAGGCCTTGAAGGTCCAACAAAAACGACCGTCGCAGGTCGTACTCAGCCATAGAGTAAATATCTTTGGAGTGAGCATTGCGTTCTGCGCGTGTTGTCAACATTAAACCAGGATTGTCACGTGTTTTCGGGACTTCGCTGTGCGTGTGTGCTTTCTGCAGCATTTGAAGTTTATAATATCAAGAGCTTTTGTTGTGTTTCACCGTTTGTTGATACTGTAATACCGAGGGTGAATTACTGTTGTTGCTACGGATGCAAAGAAAAATATGTGAAAGCAGGTATAGTAACTTTTCATGGGTACATACATGTACCTCTAATTATAGTTACCATATTAGTAAGAGACACTGTATATGTTTAAAAATTTCGAGACGCCTTATAATTAAGGCTTGATTATGCAGACCTATTTTTCTACGATTTTATGACTATGTAACAGATATTACGGCTCGTACAAAAGCTTACAAACAATCGCTTCCTCTCGTAAATTTGCTAGTGGAACAGGAAAGGGAATGGTTAGTTGTTTCAGTAAATACTATCCTCGATTATGTATATACATTACTCCGTCTACTATTTATTTAATAAACTGAGAGCAAGTACTTAAAATGCGTTAAATAAATACCTCAAAGTACCACCAGTAAGAAAAATTGTGCTTTATGTCGCAAAAACGAGAAAATAAATACGCAGAAATACAAGAAAAAAGGACGAATTAGCAGGGATATAATCGCTAATGTGTGGCAAATTCGGTGTTTTTCGGACACTTGCAAAAGTACTAGCGTACTGTCAAGTCGTTTTGCAAGACTATCACTGCAAAAATGTACGTCAGGCTCTGTAATACTATAAAGTGCCGTATCATACCGAAGACTACCAAAAATCGAGTGCATCTGAACTGTGACACCTATCGCAAAGAAGCAGAATGTAATATCACTTGCCCTTGAAAGTTACGTAGCTGGTTTATTCCCTGTATCATATGGATACTGTTAAAATGTCTGCGCAACATATATAAATAATTCACGACACGTACGAAAAAAATCCGTCTGCAGTAGGGGTGTAGTGACATTTTAAATATACAGGGTCCTATACGGACAAACACACGACGTCCGGAGATCACGTGACCAGGCCGGCAATGTATGTTGACAACACAAAATCTGTTCTGCGAATGTGAATGCTTACTCCAGAGATATTTACTCTATGTCCTCAGCCCTTTGGCGTCACCGGAAGTCGGATACAGTGGGGCGTGTGGTCAGCAACCGCTCTACCGGCCGTTGTCAACTCTCGTGGCCGGTGCCGCTGCTCTCAATCAAGTAGCTCCTCAGTTGGCCTGAGAAGGGGCTGACTGCACCCCGCTTGCCAACAGCGATCGGCAGACTGGGACGGTGATCATCCAAGGCCGACAGCGCTTGACTTCGGTGGTCTACCATTGCGGCCAGGCCGTTGGCTCCATTACTGCTACAGATGATTCAAAATTGAATAAAATAGGTTATTCTGCCTCTTTGCATTTACCGATGAGGTATGGAATAAGATTTCGGGGAACTCCACTTTCAAGAACCGTATTTTCATAACACAGAAGCGTGTTGTAATAATTATACCTGGCGTTAATTCTAGAGCGGCTTACAAACGCCTCTTGAAAAAAACTTGGTATAATGTCTGAGCTGGTGCGGATTACTATTGTGATTTTGGCGTGTCACTACCATTACACATTTCAATGGTAGCAGAACAATCCGTTGTAGTTGCTACATATTTTATTACAATGAAAAGCATTATAAAATCACCATCATAATAATACAGGAGACTGCCTTACGAGGCCAGATCACTTGGACAAATAACAAATAAATTTCTTTAAACGGAACAAGACCCATAAAACTTGAAATTTGACTATGACTAGATAAATATACTCAAGTAAAACCTTACTTAAATAGTACAAATGTCCATACAATTCCCATCAGAACTCTCTTTACTTCTAATCAGCTGAGGAACAGATTAAGGGTAAGAACACAGATCCTTTAAGGTTTGCCTAGCCAACTTTCCTAAACAAAACTATATACAAATGACTAAAACAGTTAAGCAGGTGTCTTAATTTTGACCAAATCAATCTTAAAATTTACTTACTCAGTTGATTAATCAACAATATTCTTAGAATGATTACAACTAGAACATGACCATATGAGAATACCCCTAAAATGAGGTTGCTTCAATATTGCGTGTGAATTAGCGATAGACGTTAGCAGACCAAGTGTTCAATCAATACGAGATATTCACGAGACAGGAAATGACATAGAAGTGTACTCAACTTTGCACTGCAATTGAGCTTCAGATGCTATAATTCTCAACCGGAAAGATGGAATCACGCAACAGTGACAACATAATCCAAGATGTAAAGGAGAGGACAGGGCCTTAAATATCTCTCTGCCCTCGTGGAGCTCTGTTCCCAGTATGCTCGCGTCGACTGGTGCCAATTATCTGTAACACAACACACATCAACGGCAGACAATATTCTGAGACATAAAGTACACCACCTTATCTAGAGTCCCATAGTGCTCAGAGCCACCTTATCTAGAGAACAGGTGATCAATACAACTGAATAGAAACAAATTCGCCTCCGTGAGTTACTTGAGCAGTGCCAGCCCTTAAACTTCGATTAATAAGTTCGCTAAAAATCATGCCCTAAAGTTAAGATGACAGGAATTATCTCGGCGCACATTTACACGCCAAACTACCAAATGAACTACAAGGTAGAATAGAGGACGTATCTCGGAGTGTCTTGAAATGCCAGAGCCGGACTTACTCACTACTCGTTGCACTTCCAGCTACGTCTTTAACCACGCTTCATGTCGGTTGCTTGGGCGTAGCCACACTTCCTCGACTACCGTCAAGATAGTTAGTTACGACACCGAGGTAAGTGATAAACAACTTGTGTTAACGTGCCACAGCAATGCCTAGGCGACGTGCATGGCGTCGTCGCTGGCGGCGCAGCGTTCCTGTGTATCGCAGTTTGAAGGCTATTGACATTGATTTGGCTGGACAGTTTAATAAACAACAGTTAATTGGAGGTCCAAATGTGTTTCTTGGACTCCATTTGAACTTTACATGTGATGTACAAGCAGTTTTTGGAGGTAGTACATGGCTCACGCTTGCTGTTGTATGGGGCAATCATGCAGATTATGGTGGCCTTGAAGCCTTCCCAGATGCAAATATTTTGACATGGAAGACTTGGAGTATAGCAGAGACAACAGGACTTTTGGCTAAACAGCCTTATGGGACACTTGTTCCAAGTATGCCATTTGTGTTGAGTACTAGAAAGAAGAAAAAATTAAATGCAGATGAGTACCTGTTTATATGGGCCAAGATTGGTAATGGAAATTGTAAAATAAAGATCAGTGGTGACTGTATGTTATATTACAGACAATAAAGTTGCACTTCCAGCTACGTCTTTAACCACGCTTCATGTCGGTTGGTTGGGCGTAGCCACACTTCCTCGACTACCGTCAAGATAGTTAGTTACGACACCGAGGTAAGTGATAAACAACTAAAACAATTCCAAAGGATTTTTAGTACACTGGTATATTCAATCAAGCCGCACGCAACCCACCGAGGCAACTCGGCGACTCCAAAAAATGGCTCTGAGCACTATGGGACTCAACTGCTGAGGTCATTAGTCCCCTAGAACTTAGAACTAGTTAAACCTAACTAACCTAAGGACATCACAAACATCCATGCCCGAGGCAGGATTGGAACCTGCGACCGTAGCGGTCGCTCGGTTCAAGACTGTAGCGCCTAGAACCGCACGGCCACTCCGGCCGGCTCTCTGGCCCCGCTCCGTTGTCCGACTCGTCCTCTTGCCGTCCTGCCTACGTACACAGTCCCACGTGACTCTCGCTCACCGCCGATCCCGACACACCTCCCGAGCAGAGCACACGCGCTGCCGTTAAATCCGCGCCGCCAGAGATGAGCAGAAGACAAATAAGCATCGAAGTCGACTCAGAGATCAAAATGACGATAGATGGAAACTGGAGCCAGAAAACACACCGGCTCAATGTCCTTTGCCGTTCCCAATAATACTATTATTCAACAACCTACCAGAACATAATAAAAGAACTGTACTTATCAGCTATCATGTACGACGTAGTTTGTGTTCCGTATACTCCTATAGAGTTCATAATCATCATATGTACCACTCATATAATAATATGACGTGTCCATAGAATATAAACCAAAGACCATTTTTTTTTTTTTATAAGTGTCTCACTAGGGGTAAGATAGATACTGCCTACAGGAAAATTAAAGAGACCTTTGGAGATAAGAGAACCACTTCTATGAACATCAAGAGCTCAGATGGAAACCCAGTTCTAAGCAAAGAAGGGAAAGCAGAAAGGTGGAAGGAGTATATAGAGGGTCTATACAAGGGCGATGTACTTGAGGACAATATTATGGAAATGGAAGAGGATGTAGATGAAGATCAAATGGGAGATACTATACTGCGTGAAGAGTTTGACAGAGCACTGAAAGACCTGAGTCGAAACAAGGCCCCCGGAGTAGACAACATTCCATTGGAACTACTGACGGCCTTGGGAGAGCCAGTCCTGACAAAACTCTACCATCTGGTGAGCAAGATGTATGAAACAGGCGAAATACCCTCAGACTTCAAGAAGAATATAATAATTCCAATCCCAAAGAAAGCAGGTGTTGACAGATGTGAGAATTACCGAACAATCAGTTTAATAAGCCACAGCTGCAAAATACTAACACGAATTCTTTACAGACGAATGGAAAAACTGGTAGAAGCCGACCTCGGGGAAGATCAGTTTGGATTCCGTAGAAATACTGGAACACGTGAGGCAATACTGACCTTACGACTTATCTTAGAAGAAAGATTAAGGAAAGGCAAACCTACGTTTCTAGCATTTGTAGACTTAGAGAAAGCTTTTGACAATGTTGACTGGAATACTCTCTTTCAAATTCTAAAGGTGGCAGGGGTAAAATACAGGGAGCGAAAGGCTATTTACAATTTGTACAGAAACCAGATGGCAGTTATAAGAGTCGAGGGACACGAAAGGGAAGCAGTGGTTGGGAAGGGAGTAAGACAGGGTTGTAGCCTCTCCCCGATGTTATTCAATCTGTATATTGAGCAAGCAGTGAAGGAAACAAAAGAAAAATTCGGAGTAGGTATTAAAATCCATGGAGAAGAAATAAAAACTTTGAGGTTCGCCGATGACATTGTAATTCTGTCAGAGACAGCAAAGGACTTGGAAGAGCAGTTGAACGGAATGGATGGTGTCTTGAAGGGAGGATATAAGATGAACATCAACGAAAGCAAAACGAGGATAATGGAATGTAGTCGAAGTAAGTCGGGTGATGTTGAGGGTATTAGATTAGGAAATGAGACACTTAAAGTAGTAAAGGAGTTTTGCTATTTGGGGAGCAAAATAACCGATGATGGTCGAAGTAGAGAGGATATAAAATGTAGACTGGCAATGGCAAGGAAAGCGTTTCTGATGAAGAGAAATTTGTTAACATCGAGTATAGATTTAAGTGTCAGGAAGTCTTTTCTGAAAGTATTTGTATGGAGTGTAGCCATGTATGGAAGTGAAACATGGACGATAAATAGTTTGGACAAGAAGAGAATAGAAGCTTTCGAAATGTGGTGCTACAGAAGAATGCTGAAGATTAGATGGGTAGATCACATAACTAATGAGGAGGTACTGAATCGGATTGGGGAGAAGAGGAGTTTGTGGCACAACTTGACCAGAAGAAGGGATCGGTTGGTAGGACATGTTTTGAGGCATCAAGGGATCACCAATTTAGTATTGGAGGGCAGCGTGGAGGGTAAAAATCGTAGGGGGAGACCAAGAGATGCATACACTAAGCAGATTCAGAAGGATGTAGGTTGCAGTAGGTACTGGGAGATGAAGAAGCTTGCACAGGATAGAGTAGCATGGAGAGCTGCATCAAACCAGTCTCAGGACTGAAGACTACAACAACAACAACAAGTGTTCGTAGCAAATGACTAGCAGATCACAGAGAGTGTTGCGGTGGATCTGTCTCAGGGAGAGCGTACGCCGCTTAAACACTTGTTTATTGTTTCATTACCTATTGTGGCATTGAATGTTTTGATGAACGCGCCTCTATGCCCCTAAAAGATTCCCTTGGATGTGTGCCAGAACAAGGTGGATTTGATACGAACTGGAGACATACAGTGCGTCTGTGTGAATGTAGACTTTCCCGACGTGAAACGTTCCCTGGTTTGCGTCGAGGTTGCAAGGTGAAAAGTCACGACGTTTCGACGGGTGCTATACTCATCATCTTCTGGCTCTTACTCAACATCTTCTTACTGAACTCTACGATACTCGTTAGTTGAGACCAGATGTGTGCTTTGTCGCAGAATAATTGTGCTTGTTTGGTGTTGCGGTGTGGATTCAATTGGTCTCGGAACAATAACCAAATACACAATACTAAGATATAAGCATTTATTTCGTAACGTACCTCAAAATTATTAACTAAGTGCGCTGTTCGAGAAATGAAATTTCAGAGCTACACACCTTGGAGACCCATTTTTCAGCAACATTAGGATAAAACATATCGTATATAGCTTCACGACATTCTAACGTATTCGTAACACCTCTTTTCTTTAAGCATTTCAAGCACTTTTTGATGGAAATTTTTATGAATGAAACAAATTTCGAAAATCCTTCTGCGATGCCGCTTTAGTATAGATGTACAATTTCTACAAACGTAAAATAATTCGATAGAATCTTGTTCGATAAGTGTTTACATGGCTTTCTATTTAATGTGAGACATCAAACTATCTCAAGAAATAAGTATTATAGAAAATACTTGTCAGTAAGCGGAGTAATTTGTATGAAATTGAGACATAAGATGTGGCTTTTAGTGGCGTCCTATATGCAGCTATTGTTCCTCAAATCAAGAAAATCTTCACTTCTGTCCGTGAGAGCTCCCTTTTGCTTGTGAATATTTGAATTCGTCGTGATCAAATAGGTACATTTTATTCGAATTATTTGTTTCAGAGGAGCTGTAATTGAATAGTTATGACCCTTTGTCATGAGTAGCGATCAGAAATGTTTGCAGAGATCCTCCTGCTAGCATACCGACATGATGGCAGGATCATTTATACGTCAGACTATGAAGTGTATCGAAATCGTTGTCCAACATTTTGGCTGAACAGTGAAATGGAGAGAGGTGGGAGACTGTCTGCTAAAGAGAATGGGAAATATTTAATACAAATTATTCTTCTAGGGTTAAACCCAAAATAGCTGAGTTATCTATACTTTGCGTATTAAAAAATGAAGAAATATATGTATCGATCTCGAGAGAAACTTTTACGACCTGATGTGATATTTTATTTACCGCAGAAATTATTCTAAAATGAAACTTGGCGATTACCAATATTGAAGAAACTTAAATGAACCTAATATTCACCGCCAGCAGCAATATTCCTGACAAGTAGGAAAAATTGCATTACGTATGGCGGGTATACAATCCCAATACGCAATAAATTCGCTAAAACCCCTAGAATATAAGATAAATGCCAGTTCTAACAAGACCACCACTTGCAAAGTAGGTTAGAAATCAGATTAATAATGTTGCTCACACAGCATATGTTCGCTTTATCGGGCAACAACAAAGTTATTGACTGTGGATGGTATCGTCAGAATGGAAATAGTGAAGTCACTGTAAAAAAGTTATTAATTTTGGCCCTTACCTTGAATGGATTCCCACGTAGATTTCGTCGAAGTTGTTATGGCTCATCTTGTTGATTCTAGGGTGATTCCACTTTGACTGCTAGAAGGTCCAGATCTGTATTTTAGCAATATTTGAAGACCTAACAAACACATTTTTCGGGAAATTCATAATGATGAAACAATCCCAGATCAGAACAATGGTATGGTAGAAATAATTTTTGACTTGGTGTTCACGATCCACATTGTTATTAAACTTCTTGTAAATTCACGTATACTTCTTCTTAATTGTCACATCATCAAGAAAACAGTTTTGTATCAATCTTCATATATTTAATTTCCACTTTAACCAAACACAAGACTTTACTGTTCTTTTACAAAGCGAAATAACAACTTAACTTGTGCAAAGTGAAACAAAGACTGCTCTGTGCGCATTCGCGCCAAAACGGTTACATGTAAGTCAAAGATTATGACAGTCTCACAGAAATGAATACACACAAGGACCATATCACTGTAACATATCGATACATCGGAATACCTATACATTAATAAAACCAAATGTGAATATTGTCACAGAAATATGTCTGTTACTTCGCAGCAAAGTAGTACGATATTACTGGTATCGAGAACTGGGGTTGGAGTGCCGTGATGGTCACGTAAATAAAGAACCATTACAAAGTCTAGTAAGAAATAGCCTTTTAGCTTCACTTCCTCAGGTCCGGTTTTGCTGTCAACATTAACGCATGCACTAGCACGGCTGAATTCACGAACTATGAAATGCTTGTAAAAAGTACAAACCGATGTTTTTAAAGTATTCAGTTACGTTTGCGTCTCGATAAATAAAGACAATTCGAGTGTTAAGCTTGCAGCAAAACAGTTCCCCTCTTGCGCGATATCATTTAGCGTAAAGTCCATTTCAGTGTCATCAAAGTTTGCGGAAAATTTAGTGCGTCCACATTAGGTGCACCATCCCGCATTAAGTAAACAACGTGTTTAATTTTTGGATAAAGCTGCATTTGTCTGCGCCCGTCGCTTCAGGGTGTTCATTTTTCTTTTACGTTCACCAGCTGCCGCCATCTTGTTTTCGTCCATCCAGTAGCTGCGGCGTGTTTGTCCCAGGCGAACCTCAGATGACGCACAGCGTCTGGGCGTTCGATGAAGCAGCCAGCTGCCCGAAAATCCCCATTCTGACGGACAAATAAAGATAATTCACTGTATAATCTTGCGGCCTACCTTTTAATTTAAAATACCATTCCAGCCTTACATCTTTCTTAACGTGCGTGTAGGGACTACTCGTTTGCTTCAAAACGGCATATTTAGTGGGCTTCGCAGGATGTCATAGGAAGGCTGTTTGCTGCAGAATTCTTGAACATATTCTCAGTTCGAATATAATAAACTTTCTTGAGACTGAGAAGATTATACGCATGATTCTGCATGGCTTTAGAAAGCATCGCTAGTGTGAAACTCAGCTAGTCCTTTTCTCACATGATGCGCTGCGGACTAGGGATGAAGGGCAACAAGCAGATTCCATATTTCCAGATTTCCGGAAAGCATTTGACACGGTACCTCACTGCACGCTGTTAACGAAGGTGAAGCATTCCATATGGAATAAGTTCACAGATATGTGAGTGGCTCGAAGACTTCTTAAATACGAGGGGCGTTTGAAAAGTCCGTGCAAAAATAAAAACTACTTACGTGTTTTATTTTTCGACATAGTCTCCTTTCAGACTTATACACTTTGTCCAACGCTGTTCTAATTTGTTGATCCCTTCCGAATAATAGGAATTGTCCAAGTCTGCAAAATAATTATTAGATGCTGCAATCATCTCCTCGTAAAATCTTTGTCCCGCCAGCCATTTCTTCAAATTGGGGAACAAACAGTAGTCCGAGGGAGCCGAGTCTGGAGAATAGGGGGTATGTTAAACAAGTTGGAATCCTATTTCCATTAATTTTGCGACCACAACTCCTGAGGTGTGTGCTGGTGCATTGTCGTGATGAAAGGACGACTTTTTTGTGGTCCAATCGCCGGCGTTTTTCTTGCAGCTTGGTTTTCAGACGGTCCAATAACGATGAATAACATGCACCTGTAATAGTTTTAGCCTTTTCCAGATAGTCGACGAGGATTATCCCTTTGCGAATACCAAAAGACAGTCGCCATAACCTTTCCAGCCGAAGGAATGGTCTTCGCCTTTTTTTGTACAGTTTCTCGCTTGGTAACCCATTCTTTAGATTGTTGTTTGCTCTCAGGAGTATAGTAATGTATCCATGTTCCATCCACAGTGACGAAACGACGCTTAAAGTCCTGTGGATTTTTCCTGAACAGCTGCAAACCATCCTTGCAGCACTTCACACGATTCCGTTTTTGGTCATGTGTGAGCACATAGCTTTCTCATGTCCAAATGTTTATGTAAAATATTATGTACTCGTTCATTCGAGATGCCCACAGCACTAGCAATGTCACGCACCTTAACTCTTCTGTCATCCATCACCATATCATGGTCCACGGCACGTGGTCTTGCGGTAGCGTCGTCGCTTCCCGTGCACGGGGTCCCTGGTTACATTCCCGGCGGGGCCAGGGATTTTCTCTGCCTCGAGATGACTGGGTGTTGTGTGTCTTTCATCATCATTTCATCCGCCGTAGTGGCGTTAAAGAACTTGTGGAGCGGCGGCCGAACCGCCCCGCGAGGGGTCTCCCGGCCACAAATGCCATACGCTCATTATTCATTATTACCATATCATGGATTTTATCAATGATTTCTGGAGTTGTAACCTCCACAGCGCGTCCAGAACGTTCAGCATCACTTGTGCCCATATGGCCACTCCGAAAATTTTTAAACCACTTGTAAACTGTTCTAATCGAAGGTTCAGAGTCACCGTAATGTTTATCAAGGTTCTCCTTAGTCTCTTGATGCGTTCTGCCTTTAATAAAGTAATGTTTAATCATCACACGAAATTATTTTTCGTCCATTTTTTGACAATCACTCGACTTCCTTGATTCACACGAATGCCAACCACAAAGAAATAGCCCAATATCGCTGAAACTTATGCGCGTTCTTTCCAAAGATCCTACTAACTAAACATGACCTCGATACGCGCCAGTGGTGCCATCTCTCGGACTTTGCACGGACTTCTCAAATGCCCCTCGTAATAAAGCACAATATGGTGTCACGACGCCGAGTGTTCACCAGAGACAAGGGCTTCGTCAGGAGTGCCCCAGGGAAATGTGTTGGGACCGCTGTTGTTCTCTGTATACATAAATGATTTGGCGGACAGGTTGGGCAGCAATCTGCGGTTGTTTGCCGATGATGCCTTGGTGTCCGGTAAGGTGTCGAAGTTAAGCGACTGTAGGAAGGCTCGAGACGACTTGGACGAAATTTCCAGTCGGTGTGATGAATGGCGGTTAGCCCTAAATGGAAAAATGTACGAGGGTTGCCCAGAAAGTAATGCACCACTTGTTTTTCTTCAACAATTCTTTATTGAACAGAATGAGAATTACACACACGAAAGAATGGTGTTTTATCTATACACCCTACTTTTCATGTAGTCTCCATCCTGTTCTATGGCCTTCCTCCAGCGCGAAACAAGGATGTGTATGCGCTGTTGGTACCAGTCCTTGCCCTGGTGGCAGAGCCAGTGTCAATCACCTCCTCACAGTCCTCAAAATGTCTTCCAGGAATGGCATCCTTTAACGGCCCAAATAAGTGGAAGTCACGAGGGGGCTAGGTCAGGGCTGTCAGATGTGACAGCCGTGGATGGTCTCTCAGACCGCTGCAAACCGTGGGGCTCCACCGAACCGCCTTCTGATGACCTCACCCTCTGTTCCCAGTACTAGCTGTATTTCTCTCGACAACAGATGCTCCATGGAGTTTGCACAAGCGTTTGTGAATATTCCCCACAATTTACCTCTCCGCAAGGAGAAATTCAATGACGGCACGTTGCTTGTCACGTAATCACCTAGAGACGCCATTTTGAAACTGTCCTGCAGCTACGCTATCTGTCGAGAGTGACAGAAACCTTGGAAAGCTCACTGAGGAGACTTCAAATGATACATATGTAACGTTTCTCGTTCGTAGCATTGTAATGTTCGGATATAGTATTACTAGTGTCCTGCTTGTCACAGTCACGTCGTTTAGATATCTGCTCATAACGTTGCAAAGCAATATGAAGTGGAACGAGCGTGTGAGAATTGTGGTAGGGAAGGCGAATGGTCGACCTCGGTTTATTGGGACACACAGCAGGTCGGATTGAAGGAAGACATCCAAGCAGTTCAGAGGCAGGCTGCTAGATTTGTTACCGGTAGGTTCTAACAACATGTAAGTGTTATGGAGATGCTTCGGGAACCCAAATGGGAATCCCTGGAGGGATGGCGACGTTCTTTTCGAGAAACAATACTGAGAATATTCAGAGAACCGGCATTTGAAACCAGCTGCCGAACTATTCTACTGCCACCAACATACACTGCGCATAAGGACCACGAAGATACGATACAAGAAGTTAGGGCTCTTAAGGAGGCATACGGGCAGTCGTTTCTCCCTCACAGTATTTGCGAGTGTAACAGGAAAGGAAATGACAAATAGTAGTACAGGGTACCCTCCGCCACGCACCGTACAGCAGCTTGCGGAGTGGCTATGTAGGTGTAGATGCTGTGTGACCGTTCTTTCACCTCCAGTGTGTGACTCACGTTTGGCAGTTGAGAATAAAATGCACCTGCAGTTACACTCCACAAGCTGCCTTATGAGTGTGGCGGACGGTTGCCTGTGAAACGCTATCCCGTTCCCAATCGTGAATGGTGAGTGGGAATAACAACTCTTGGAAAGGCTCTGTGTGGGTCTGAGTCTCTCTAACTTTACCTTCATGGCCTTTTTGCAAAATTTATATGGGAGAAATTAATGTAATGATTGACATTGCCAGGAACGTACATTATTGCAGTTTAAATATTTATTATCAACCGTGCCACGACACACAACACCAGTAGGGGGAAATAGTATGTTCTGGAAGATCCTTTTAGCAGAACTATAGGTTAAGGACCTGTCAGTCAAAGGAAAACAATAGGTTAAGTACCTGTCAGTCAAAGGAGAACAATAGGTTTGCCCCTGAGTGCATACCTGCCCCTGATGTAGGCAACCCGCAATAACAAATTGGGCCAGAACATACTCTGTCCCCCTACTAACACCTCTTGTCGTGTCTCTCATTGTAATTGGATGGGCATCTCTGTGTTGCTGTCGCGATTTCTGAACGAACCTGTGACGAAATATAGTGCTCTTCCTTGTTTCGTCTTCAGTCTATCAGCTCTGTGTGGTAAGGGTCGGAGAAGAACAATACCCACGCAGTTGCCGAACGAGCGTTTTGTAGACTATCTCCTCCCTGGGTGGACTGTATTTCCTGAAGATTCTTCAGCTGAATCAGTCTGGCATCTTTCTTCCCTATGAATAGTTTAACACAGTCGTTCTACTTTAAATCGCTCAGTACGTGTACTGTCAGAATCTTAATGGATGTGACTGCTCCCAGATATTATTTGGCAATCATGTAATCATACGATAAGAGGGCTTTCCGCATATTAACACGCAATAGGTTAAGTTTCTTCATGTTTAGGGTCAACTGCCAATCCCTGCACGAAGAGTCGAACCTCAGCGGTCTTGCTGCATTTTGCTACAATTTTCTGACGTTGTGACTTCTCTACATACACCATTATCCGCGAAATCCTCGAACAGTTTCGTGGAGCTTCCAAGGTTACGCACTAGGTCACTTATATACAGAGTGTTAGGTGCGTAAGTGCAGATATTGTTATCTTTGTTACTTTAATATGTGCCCAAGTCAGTGTGTTTGTAGTTCTTTCTCTGCAGCAGTCTTCCCACAAACACGTCACATAGTTTACTAGCTAATATTTTCTCCACAGTCCTAACTGCACTACGTCTGACAGCGTAGACTAACAATTTTGCATCCATGCGTCCACATTTCAACAACTAACCTCTGCCCAGGGAAAATTAAGCTCTTGTCATGTGTACTTTGAGATACGTGCACTAACCAAACTAAAAGCATATTACTCCTAACAGATATAATTAGTAGTCTGCAAATGTAGTAAATAGCGGTGTAATTGTTGATCAGTACACTGTCCTCGGTCACCAATAAGAATATCTGCATTTATACCCGTAGCACCCTGTATACTGTGAAAATAGTGCTACGTTAACACTCCTTTGAGGCACGCCCGAAGTTACTTTTACATCTCAAGATTTCTCTTCGTTAAGAGTGACCTGTTGTTACTAGGAACTCATCGGTCGAATCGCAAAACTGGACTGTTCCGTACGCCCGTATTTTGTTCGTTATGTGTATGTGTGGATCTTTATTGATCTGAAATAAGATAGGTCAGGCCGCCTATAGAGGCACAGAAAGAGTCATTCTTCCCTGCCTCGATGGAATGGGATGTAGGAAGCAGAGCTATCGCCGTGTTCCTTGAGTACCGGTCCTCAAAACCAGCCAAGAGTGTTTCCCAAGAACAACGACGCTCTTCTTCCAAAATTTCCCGGTTAAGTTCCCCAAGTATCTCTGTTAAACTTTCGTACGGTCTATACTGAATCTAGCAGTGCGTCTCTACATTAATTCGGGATTTCCTGGGATGTCCAGTTGATAAGGACTGCAAACGTTCGAACAACATAATTTGTTGCATTAGAGCCTTATGCGCGGGTTCTTATATGGGGGTCAGGACTCTCCTAGAACCCTTCCAACAGATCTAAGTCTTTCGCTCCCGTTTCCTGTTACTGATTTTTACGTGATCTGAGAAACGATCTTGCTCCTGTTAAACGGTCTTCTGACGATATGCCGCGCCCTTTGTTGGATCTTCTCTGCCACCTCTCTTAATCTAACCTCTTAAGCGCCCCACACTGATGAACAATATGCTAGAATGCGTCGAACAAGTGTTTTGTAAGCCACTTCTTTCATGACTGAATTACACTTCCCCAATGAATCGCTGCCTGGCATCTGCTTCCATACAGTATGTTTTATGTGTTTATTCCACTTTGGGTCGCTCCAGATGGTTACTCTGGGCATTTTAAGGTATTTAATATACCCACCGACTCGTCGCAAATAGTGCAATAGAACAATAATGAACCTCTTCACCTGTTTAAGCGCAATACGTTAGATTTATTTACTGTCAGGGGTAACTGCCAGTCCTGTGGCAATTATCGATTTTCCGCACGCCCTCGTGCGTTTCATTACAATTTTTTCTGCGTTGGTACCTATTGACAACTGGATTGTCTACAACCAGCCCTTAGTAGCTTCTGATATTATCCACTAAATCGCTTATATCGTAAAGCAGTAACGGTTGTGACGTTGCTCTTGTTTTGGACGACATTTTATTTTCTAAATTTTACATTTCCTTGCATTCTGGAGGTAGTAAAAGTAATTCGCTAGCTTAAGCAGCGCTGCAGCGCATGGTGGTATCGACGGAGAAGCTACGGCAGTTCTCACACAGCACATAGGC